>NC_041390.1:401422214-401455909 GCF_002162155.2 Triticum dicoccoides | reverse complement strand
GGGAGTTTGGCGCATGGTCGGTTTATCCAAGTGCAGCCCCACGTGTCAGTGAAGAGCCAAGCCGAAGCGCGTTCCATTTGCGTGAGCCGTGTGCAGGACCGAACGTGTGTGGGGTGCAATGCGACCGCGACAGGAGTGCTGTGAGTGTACCGCATTTTTTCCTTTTAAACTAGGTGCTTCTCCCCCTAAAAAAATATGTTGCTTCGCGCGATCCATCGATACTACTACTAGTAATCCGGTAATCCCGACTAAAATGGCGCGGCCGGGTATTTTCCCGCGCGATATGCTGGGAGGTTGGCTTAGTTGGGTTTTTTAGGACGAGTAATGCTACACCTACGTAATCCTAGTTACGTAATTAACGCAATGTGAAATGTGTGAGCTGTTGATTGTAGATTGGGGGGAGGGAGGGGCCCACCACCATGAAAATCAGGGGAGGAGAGAGAGTGGCAATTTACGTTAACCCTTTCATAGGTTCCCGTAGATGTAGAAAGATGTGTCCGATCCTGCAATATAGGCCATCCGATCTATATCTAACGGATAGGAAGGAAACTATGACAATTTACCCGCACTCCTCTCCACATTTGCATATAAGGCTTTCCCTCGTTCATCCTTTTCTCCCACAAGATCTTGATCTTCCGAGCAACGCACGGGCATCTTGCTAGTACTCCTACAATATGTATATTATTGTGAAAGTTCATATACACCGGCCAAGATTAATGCAAACATGGCAGATTTTCACTACATTTCAAACTTTTATAGGACAAAAAAATAAAAGAAACCCGACCCTCAACCTATTCTACGGCGGCGACCGACGTCCTCCATCAGTGATCTCCATGTACAGGGGCGGGGTTCAAGACCCGTGAAGTGAAGGTGCGGTTTCCGGCGAGGAAAAGTAGAACACGGGAGACGGACCAGCAAGTTGGCACACCATGCTCTGCCGCCTCCCATGCCCTACTCATCCTCGGAGGAATCCCCGACCTCGGCGGTGCCGGACGTTGGATGGCGGCAAGTAGGACGCGTGGCTGACGGTGCTCCCGTCATCGGCCGCCAGCGTGGTCACCGCTTGTGCGGTGACTTGAGCGAGGGCGGCGACCTCGAGCTCCATCCCCGAAGACAAGCTCTCCCGCAGAGCGTTCGCGCTTGCGGTCATGGCGGATGTGGTTCCAGGTAGGAGGACGATGCGCTATGGTGTGGAGGTTAGCTGTGCGTTGCCGCTTTAAGTAGCACATTCCGGTGAGGCCAAGCGTCCGGGTGCGTCATTAAGTTGCCGGAGTTGGTTCCGAGGGCACCGAGCCTCTTGATGACGACATACGAACGGACGGCATGGATGCAGGCAGCTGGCGCCGGCTGGGAACGCACCACGCGACGGCGCGAGGGATGAGGGTTTTGGTGTGCCAGGGTAGTCAGCTGCGGTCGTGGCAACGTTGGAGATGCCCTTTGCTCACATGCAATCCTCGCATGTCATTGGAAAAGCAAGATGACCCGGCATGGTCTCAGGTCCAAAGGATGCAGTTTGTCGCGCTACACCACTCCGCGGACATGTCGCGGCGCCCCGTGCATCCTCGACGAGCTGGGTGTTGGGGTGTGTTTGGATTGTGGCCAAAGTGCACCTTGCCAAAATTTTGGTCATGACCAAAAGATCGGTCTTTGTTTGGATGGTTGCCATTTTTTTGGCATGCAATGAACTCTAGCTAACTCTAGTTCATTTTTCTTGCCAATGTCGGCCAAATCATGGGCAACCAATACCTCAACCAAAATTTTGGTCATGACCCAAAGATTGGTCTTTGTTTGGACGGTTGCCATTTCTTTGGCATGCCAATGAACTCTAGCCAACTCAAGTTCATTTTTCTTGCCAATGTCGGCCAAATCATGGGCAACCAATACCTCAACCAAAAATTTGCCTACCCAATGCTTTTATGGGGAAACCTTGGGCACAAACCAAACATACCGTTGGTCGTGCCACAGAACTAACGCCACCCTCGGCAAACTGAAACCGACCGTGTCTAGCGACGATATGAGCGTGTCGCTCACCGCGGTCGCCGTGTCTAGAGGTAGTGCTGGAGCCGCGCCCCGTTGTTAGCCCCAGCGACCCACATGAATGGTTGTCGGTGGCGAGGAGGTCGTGGGCCAGCTCCTCCATTGGACTAGTCTGCGCTACGTCGTCCCGGCGGGTGTGCCCCACATGTCTGTTTCCCTGTTTTCCCGGCCATATTCGAGCGTCAGTGCTCCGCGTTGCGCATTAGGCCTTTCACTATGTAGGCCAAGTGAGACAATGTATTGTTTATTTGAGCCGTTCAAGTATAATCATGTGGCGTATGCTTATTTCTCATTCCTCTCCAACCCTCTTCTCCATCGATCATGTCACCCTCCAGTCGAGTCCATCCTCCCGCATGCCTCATTTGAACATTCCGCCGAGTATCATTCGTATGTACCCACCCTAGTCCTCTTTCAATAGATCTCCGGACCCCGAGATGAAATCGAGAGGGAATGAGTGGGGGCACGTGATACCTAAGGCGGATTCAAAATTTTGAACCGGTGATCATAGCATCCGCAAATCATATATAAAGGGTATTCAATGTTCGTTTCGTTTTTGAACGTACAATATACTCCCTCCTATCCTTTCTAGTTTACATATAAGTTTTATGTGTAGTCAAAGTATATCTACTTTGATCAAAAAGGTAGCAACATTCAACAACGCCAATCAATATTGTTAGATTCGTATGTACTCCTAGATTTGTACTCGAGATGGTTTCCAATTTCACTATTGACAAGATTAATAGTACATGAGATGTATAATGTGAAAATTATATCATTGGAAACTCCTTTCACATACGAATTTGACCGTATGCTTTGTGTAAGTTGCATGTCATATATTATTACTCTAACATTTGGTCAAAGTTAGCATCGAAAAACGCATTAGTCCTTGTATGCTTTGTGTAAGTTGCATGTCATATCGGAGTATTATTACTCTAACATTTGTGTAAGTTGCATGTCATATATTATTACTCTAACATTTGGTCAAATTAGTATAGTGGAACTGGATCCTCCGACGTAGGTATCCCTGCCTTACCCTCCCTTTCGATCACTTACTGGCGGACCCCATGCTTGCTAGGCCCCGCATGTCAGTTACTCAATGGGTTCGGCCACGTCAGGGGATCCTCATCCGTAGTATACTCCCTTTGTTTTTATTTACTCCGCATAAAATGGAGGGAGTGGTGGTATAATAAATGACGTGGGCGGGGAGGGGGAGGGACATCCGTTTGCTCTCAACTGCGGTCCCACAAGTGAGCGAAAACGCAAGACGAAGCGCGTTGCATTCGGTGAGCGATGTGGAGGGTCTAGCATGCCGGGCTGCAACACGAATGCGACAAGAGCGATGTACAGTAAAAACTGATTGACCGGTCGTCACCGGAACCACTATTCACACCAGAACCTTCGCGCTCGGCCTACGCCAGCCACTGCCCTAAAACCACACCAAATCTCCAGCCCATTCCCCCACCTTTCGATCCCCTAGCCCGCATCAAGTGTCCCCTAGTTCGCCTGAAATCCATGGTGCGCCGCAAGATCACTTACTACAAGATGCTGACGCCGGACCGCCGCGCAGAAATCGCAGCGGCGGTCGGTGCCACAGACCTCCGTTCCCAAGCTCGCTTTGCGGCGGGTCAATCCCTGAGTTCTCTGGAGCCAAGCTACGAGGAGGAGGAAGCCGATCCAATGTTCATGGCAGAGGTCGCGGCACAGAAGGCCCCTGATGGGTATGAGACGATGGACGTCGACTTCGTGCCGGCGTCCGAGTCCCCCATGGTGCAGGCGGACCAGCGGTTCAACATGGCGATACTAAAGGCGGACCGGGAGGAAGAGGCTTAACTCGATGCGGAACCGGATGTCGTGGATGTGAACCGGGCGGCGGAGGCTCAACTTGAGGCGGAGCGCGCGGATGCCGCTGCCATCGAGGCCCTCCTACAGGCGGAACCGGACGTCCTGGACTTGAACCGGGCGGCAGAGGCTCGACTCGACGCAGAGCGCGCGGATGCCACTCTCATCGACGCCCTCCTGTAGGCGGAACCGGACGTCCTGGACTTGAACCGGGCGGCGGAGGCTCGACTCGACACGGAGCGCGCGGATGCCGCTGCCATCGAGGCCCTCCTGCAGGCGGAACCGAACGTCCTCGACTTGAACCGGGTTGTGCTCTCGTCCGTGCAGAGTGCCCGCACGCTCCGCTTGAACGAGTAGCTGGAGGCCAAGGACAACCACAATGCAGAGACACACGTCGGCAGTGACGGCTGGTTCGCGCCGGCAACCAAAGACGATGAGGTCGTCTCTTTCCGCGAGCAGTGATAGTTTTTCTTTATGTTTTTGTTTTTATGGATCTTTTGCTGTGTAAAAACATATATTTGTTATGCAAGTCGCCTGACTTGGGTTAGTCTACCATTTCAGGCAGTTGTATGAATATCCTATGTCTCCTAACCCTTCTTTCCTTCTTCCTCACCTCTTCTTCTTCCCCAATAGACCACCGCACGGGCCGTATGGATACTCCCCAACATGCAGTTGGATAAACATACTCTATGAACGAAAATCATGTGTCAGCGATAGGATGGCTGAGTTTGGTGTGTTCCCATGCGACAACACGTGTCAGTGAGGGTGCGTTCCCTTGGTTGGGTTTGCGGCGTGCAGGAGCGACCGTGTGAGGGTGCGGTGCGACCGCGGCGTGCTGAAGCGACCGTGTGAGGGTGCGGTGCGACCGCGATAGCCGTGCGCAAGTGTACCTCCTTCTCATTTTGAAAACTTTAGGCAAGCTTGGAAAAAATGTGTGGCAAAGTTTGGCAATGCAAGGCCTAGACCCAAACAGGATAAGTACGTACGCACTAGGAGTACTAGTGTTAAAAAAGAAAGGCTGGGTTTTCCTTCGCGGGATTTAATCGATACAAATCCTCGTTTCACGTGTCAATTAATGCGTATTTTTTTCTCCAAAGACCAAAGAGCTAACCATCTCACTCCTCATCTCTTGATTAATGCAGCGACATGCAAATCAACCTTCTCACTTCCGCATGCATGCACGAGATATTAATGTCCTTGGTTGATAACCCCATCAATTCTGCCTTGATTAGTGTTAGTGGCCCTTTGCAAATTGTAATTTTGATATATACTGGCCTTGTGTACAAAAAAATGGAGGCAGTAACTATATTTGACTTCCTTCCCCATTGCGGTGACGTCGACGATATTTTTTTTGGTGGTTTGGCGAAGTGCGTTCGATGGAGAACACCATTGAGGGAGACCAGAGTAAGTCGTTCGCAAGTGCCGCCTGCAAGCCGAGACAACCACCTTATTTGCATCCAGGAAGTCCTTTACTAGTACTACTATAACTAATGCGGTGAGATGGCTTCTCGAAGAATATGATGGAGAAGCGTAGTCAGCGAAGAGTGAAATGATGGTTGCTTCGTCCATGCTTTTGTGATTTGATGCCTCACTGCTTTGTGATTTGTGATAGAAGGGACAGGGGAGTAGACTCTATGCTCTATACTGTACTACATGCGTCCAAGCATGGGAGAAAAAGGAGAGACATTGCATTTTTTTATTCCTTCAACCAATCAATCAGGGAGCTTTGGTTCCATCTTTTTGGCTTTGGCAACACCGTCCACAATGGTTCCCACGATGCCAAAAGCTATTTTCACATTTAGCTACACATTGTGGATGCCCTTAACCGTACCACTTGGTTTTGCTCCTGTGTGCTATCTATACAAATCTCTATTATATTGATCTAAAAAATTATAGAATCGAGATTAGTAAAAAGGAGGTGATTTTGCCACGCGGATGGCGGGGGAGGTTTCTTATTTTCGGAGGATGTTGTCCTGGCGGTTTGCTAACATGCGGTCCCACGTGTCAGTGCTTTACCAAGCCGATCCGCGTCCCACATGAGGCAGAACAACGGCAGAAGCAACACATGGTCAAGTTGAAGAAGATGAGGGAGAAGCAGATTCAGCAACGAGTGAAATGATGGTTGCTTCGTCCCTCCAACTTAACTGCGGGAAAGGTGCAGCTTTGTGACTTGACGCCTCATTGCTCATTACTACGCCGGCGCCATGACTGGGGTGCTTCACTCCGGCTGCTCTGCACTGTATTCCGGTATGGCACGTGGACCCGGTAGCTTGATGTCCCACATGTAGGCGAAAGGGACTAGAAGATTTATGAAAGCGAGCGCTCCACTCTTACGACGGAGGAGTAGACGACACGACGGCCCAGTGAACTGTCACTTGTACTATATAGTACTATAGTTTTGCTGTTTCGCACGATCCATCGATACAAACCCAATTAAACAGGAAAGGGCGGGATTTTTCCCGCGCGGTAGATGATACTGGCCATACATTTCAAAGGCAATTTTAATGTATGCAAACTGAATAATTATAAGTAACAATATGATATCTAGTAAAACTAAAAACACATATGATTTATTGTGTTAGAGTGTAGTAGTAGTGTTGTATTGCATAGTTGTTAGATGTAACATGCGAGAACGTGTAGAGATGTAGTTTTGGAGGGCCTACAGAGAGAAAAGCGTAATACGGTCACCGAACTTCAGAATAAGCTGATTACGGTCACTATATACGTTTTGCAGTGATTATACGGTCACTTGCTCACAGCTCAGCATTGGATTGCACTCTATTGACCGACCAAATAGTCTGCGTGGCGCCATGTTGACTAGTTAAATTGACCACGTTCGTTGTGGGTCCCACCTGTCAGTTCGCATAGGCAAAAGGTCAGATAAACACAAATTTACGCAGGCGCGACAAGGCTCCAACCCGTGCGTGGGAATCACCTGGTTGTGTATGTGTCTGTCAGGGTCTGATGTGTGTGCATGCACGTGTAGGTTGAGCACTTGAGCGTGAGAGTGTGTGTTGGTTGTGTGGTGTACTGGTGTGTGCATGCATGCGTGCGTGTGTGCATGTGAGTGTTGCGTGCGTGCGTGGCTGCGTGTGTACGTGTGAGTGTTGCGTGCATGCGTGGGTGCATGTGTTTGTGTGAGTGTTGCATGGATGCAGTTCGTGTGCATGCGTGCGTGTGTGTATAATCACCACACCAGCTCCTGTGTGTTAAAACAGACGGCTCAGCATACCAATACAAGGCCACCTTGTCCGTTGTGCCCGCGGTCATGACTTCGAACCACCGTCCAAATATTTTTTTGTCGTTTGTTTTCATTCTTACTAGCAAGATGCCCGTGCGTTGCATGTAACATCAAGATGCATTTGTATGACTTGTTTATCTTATGAGAGAAAAGGATGAACGAGGGAGGGCCTTATTTGCAAATGTGGAGAGGTGTGTGGGTACCTTTTTGCAAAATTGCCATAGTTTCTTTCCTATCCGTCAGATATAAATCGGACGGCCTATATTGCAGGATGGCAGGCACACCATCATCACCAACTCTGTTTTTTATAAGAGTGTATTTTATGTATTTTATAAGAGTGTAGATGTAGAGTAGATACAAGTTGACAGGTGGGCACGATGGTAGTGAGATAATGTGATGCAACACTAGAGGTGCCACGTGGAACGTTTAACTAGTCAACTAGTCATGTCATGAGCAAATACAGAGTTGTACGGTGAGCCCGTGACTGCATAATAACCACTAAACGTAAATGGTGACCGTAATGAGTGGATTCTGAAGTCCAATGTACGTATCATGCTTTCGCTTCAAATACAATGATCATCATTGCATATATCGCGAGAGAAAGATGAAACATGCGTGAATTTTTTGGGGGCTTACTTTTAGAGGACCTGGAGATAGTTTTGTGTGCATACGTGAAAGGGGAGTACATGGGGGGTATGCGATGGAGAGAGAGATGCTCTTTGTTTCTCTTTATTATGACTAACTTTGTATATAGTATAAAAATATACAAATTCACAGTGCGGAATAAATATCATTGTGGGCACCATGCAATGCAAATTAGCGTTCGTACTCCTCCATATAACTTTGTAATGTTGTATATATGTAGAAACTCTAAAATAATTTTTTGGCCACTCTTTATTCAAAAGGAATGTTGTATGCAAAATAAACGTGAAGAGAGGGCCTTTTAGATCAATGGGGTACGTGATGTAACATGTGTGTTGATGCATTTGGCGGGGCCTAGAGAGGTATGTGTGTGTATTACGTATTCGAGAGAGGCATGGATAGAGGGGCCGACGGGGGGGGCGTGGGAGAGATAGCACGAGAAATCAGAGTGGTCTAGAGAGAGAGACGAATATGATGTCACGACAAGAGATTCCATTCCCTTGAGTGTGTATATGCAAGGGGGGAGGGAATAGAGGCACCAGGAAAAAAATTCTGTGTGTGTGGTGTTTGTGTTGGTATGTGTGGGTGTGAGAAGATAATGAGACGTGGGGGCAGAGGGTGTGTCACCGCGTGAGGTCCGGTGGGTCGAGGTGAGGCCCTTCGTTTTGTTCCGTCTTGCGCCACATTGGTCGGTCCGTGATGCATTTAGGAAGACCCATGGATGACTAGTCGTACAAGACAAAGATAGCATAATTGTGAAGGACTCTGTGTCCACTGACAAAGCCGGCTAGGATTTGTAACCCTAGGTTCTCGGACTAAGGTAACCCCTTTATCTCTAATATTACTATTCATCCAACCTAACTTTAAGGGGCATCCTACAGAATGCTCTGCTAGAATCATACTCGTCGATTAGGAAGAGAGGTGTGAGACAATGCGTGAGAGATAGGCGTAAAGATAATGTGCGTAGATGAGACACGCAGGCAGGTCCATGTATATAGAAAGGGTCGATGAGGATTGTGCATGTGTATGTTTGCGAGAGGAAGAGTGCTTGTGATAAAGGTTAGTGAAAACAGTTGTAAATGGTTACGAGAGGGAGGGAGGGTTATATCTAGAGCATGTGTGCGAGAAAGACACCTCGGGAGAGAGTGTGTGAGCATGTGTGAGAGACCACCGATGAAGGTGAAACTACACGTAAAAGACTGCTCTACACATTGATTAAAGATATAAATTGTATCCAAATATTAGGATGGGATCATGATATTTGCAATTCGCGTAAGGAGCGGTCATTGATCCATCAGACATCTAGATTCTATCGAATTTGAGCATGTCTATGTTATTATTCGACACAATTGATCCACATAGTTAGTATTTTGAACTCCAGACAATGCATCGCTTTAGCAATCGAATATAAACGTGAGTATAGTTCATGTTGTGTGTGTAAAGCACATTATACATATGAAAGTTACACAATGGATATTATCAATAGCTATTGCCTATGAACGAGCATACATTTGAATTCAACTTAAGGTGGTTTAAAAAAATTGAATTCAACATGAAGTCCATTCAATTATTTGAATTTGATATCATGGCATTTGTAAACCATACCTAAATTATGGGGGCACCAATCTTTGCTCTGATTTTGTACATAATAGCATATGTAGTCGTGTACAAAATAGATTCAAATTTAGCTCCTCCATTCCAAAATAATCGTAGTTGTAGGATTTTCAAGTGTCAAAATTTCAAAAAGAAGCGGATAATTTAATGACGTTTTCAAACATACAAGGTCAAATATAACGTTGTATATTTAGGTCAATCCTCATAGTTCAAGAGTACTCTAAACGTGAATGCTTGTGTTTCAAAATTTTGAACGAAGTGCCAAAAGAGCCTCTACTAGCCCGAAACCGCGTGAGACCAATGTTTGGTAGTACAAGGAAATTACTTTTGTAATAACTCCGACCCATGAAACCTACCGGCCCGACGTCCAAAGGTCTAAACCGGGGTGGGTTTGTAGCTTCATCTAGACGCCACGCAACCGCATCCGAAAAACATTCATAGACAATGGCCACCTAAGCACGCATGCGCACGACCGAAGTCGCTCCCGCCCACTATTTGGGATACCTGGGATTACCATCGTACCCCCGACCCGCAGTAGGTCCAAAATTTAAGAGGGGGGCAAAGTTTGTACTTTCCCCAAATTTCAAACAAGCGCGACCCATTTCTGTTCAAAAAAGAAAAAAACAAGAGCGTCCCAGACCGAAACATGGTTCCCCCCACCCATCCGATTCCCCATTCGTACTCCGTGGGCGCCAAAACTACCTCGCCACCAGCCGTGAAACCCCGGCGTCCTTCGTCTGCCACCCCATCCCACCCATCAACCGCCGCCCTCCTCCATCACGCCGGAGCCGATACCCCGACGTCGTCGTCCACCGCAACCTCAACCGCAACGCCCTCCACGGCTAGTAGTTGAAGCCGAGGCCGAGCCGTCCGTACCCGAGCCAGTTCAACCACACCGTCCTGCGCCTCACCGCTGCCGCTCCAACTTCGCCACCCTCCACCGCACCGGAGCTGTTCCTGCTACGCCGTCCTTCGCTGCCTCGGATCTGCTTCCCCTCCGCCGACATACGACCATGGCAACACAGTCAACAATTTGGCCATGGGTTCGTCCAAGCCTACACCCTCCAGAACATCGGTTTCCCCGGTAAAAAGAAGAAAATCGGCGCAACTTGTGGAGGTGACCACACCGGCAACCGAAAAAGGTACTCCTCTTCCCTTATTCGTGCAAATCTTACATCTCTGCTTGCATGGTATTCATCCCACAGAAGACACTAGTTGACCGCTTCTTCTTGATACTAGATGTTCCTACTAACTCGCGATGCACAAGGTTTCTCCTCATATACTATTTCACCTTAGCTAGAGGTCCGTCGCCCCACTGAATTTCAATTTCTGGCCACTTGATTCCCAATTAACGGAAGCATTCCCCGGTGTAACAGGCGCTAGTACGCCTATTACGCCGGGGAAGCAACGCCTTGGTGTTTATCTTAGGGGCGTGTGCAGCCTAGAGCTACTGGCGCCCGATCTGGAGGTCGGCCGGGATTAAAGGGATGGCGTGGGGGCACTGCCAAGCACCGCGGTGGTGTGAGGTCGATGGGAGGGCGGGGCGGTGGAGGCAGGGGTCTGGGCCGGTGGTCGCTGGCGGTTCAAGAAAGATCGTCAACAGTGACTGGCGGGAGGTAGACGAAGGCCATCTGCCCGTTCCTTATAGATCGGACGGTTCATTAAAAAAATTGACTGACCTATTTATTTTCAGTCGACTGTTATCTTAGATATGACCACATGTGGTGGTGTGCTGGAGGAGTACCTGCATTTCCTGTGCTCATATATTACAAAATCATACAGAGTAGAATCTAATTTGTTTGCCATGCAGTGTTGTAGAGCTATCATATGTCTCCTATCATTTATTTTTCAGCCGCCTGCTATCTGCTACTTTTATAGTGCACTAGTTCTGCACACACTTCACCCTTACTCTCACTGTTGTGTTTTTACGCAAGGGTATTTCAGACTCTGCTGCCATGAGAGAAGCCAAAAAGAAAAGAGAGAAGTCGCTCCAGTTTGGTGTGCGGGTAGGCAAGACACGTTTCAGCACTATAATGGGTGTAGTGTCAGCAGATGGACACGGTAAACGTAGCTCTGGAGTTGATGACCTCGCTCACAATGAACCACCATCCCAGGTGCTTGCTTTAACTTCGCCGTGTCATATGTGGTTGCATGTTCCTATGGTGTCTAGCTTGTATTCGAAAGGCCGAAGTTGGTAAGATAAGGAAAGATATTTTCTACATGAACCACCATCCCGTGAGCACCAGAAGACAAATAGGTAGTCAGGGCACTGGCCGAGCCAGTGACAAGCCCATCAAAGATAGGCATCACCTGGAAGCCAACTAAAAAGCTGCGATGGTGGCGAAGCAGCCCACCTCCCACCAGGCTCTCAGGTCCTAGATGATCATGCTCACCACTCCAGTCGGATGTCTAGCTTGTATTGCTTCCAATTTGGTTAAATTGCATCTGCTTAGCTTACACATTATACCTTTGAATATGACATGCCTTTCTGTTTTTGGTACATACTAGTACATCTGTGTATTAACCATGTTCTTACATCAAACTAATGTTCTTGTGTATCCCTCATCAATCACTTATGACGAGGCAGGCAGGCAAGGGGACTACTCCTCATTTAAAGAATGCAGCGTCAGCCTCCCGACATGATTCTCAAGAAACAGAAATGCTAGATGAAGATAGTGAACGTAGCTCTGTAGTTGATTACAGCATTTCGCCTACACTAGCATCGCAGGTGCTTGCTCTAACTTGGCAGCGTGATATGTGGTTGCATGTTGCATATGGTGTCTAGATTGTAATTATTCCAATCTGGTTAAACTGCATGTGCTAGTCTACTTAGCTTATACATTATACCTGTTAATGTGACATGCCTTCCTGTATTTAGTACATAGTACATCTGTCTATTAAGCATGTCCTTACATAAAACTATTGTTTTTTCGTATCCCGCATTAATCAACATGACGAGACACCTTTAGTATATGCAGTGCGATATTAGTTGCATCTTTCATATGATTTATAGCATGCGCTGCTTCTAATTTGTTGAAATTCCATTTATGATGGGACGCTTTTAACTTGGCAGAGTCATATTGGTTGCATCTTTCATGTGGTTCTAGCTTGCATTGCTTCTTATTTGCTGGAATGGTTTCTGCTTAGTTTACACAAACAGTTGTGAACATGCCATGCCATCCTGTTTTTCGTACATATTCCATCCTGGTATCATGTGTTTGCCTTACATCAAAGTAGTGATTGTCAGTATCATGCATGAATGAGTTCTGAAGAGAGAATTTTATTGCTTTTTCTTGTCGGTTTTACTTGACAATTCAAAATCAATAAAGGAGAAGGAAGTTAGCAAGGCAGCGGATAAAGGTGCTCATTCCAAACAGAGGGCCTATACAGTTTCTACTCCTCCACACCCCCAAGATGATTTCCAAGACAACACATGCATAGACACTCAACAAAGTTGTGTTTATGATGAGCACGTCTCCCCTAGTGCAGCATCACCGGTGCTCCCTCTAACTTGGCACGGTTATATGTGGTTGCATGTTATGTGTGATGTCTAGCTTGTATTGCTTCTAATTTTGTTGAATTCCATCTGCTTACTTTACACATTATACTTGAATAAGACACATGTTCCTGTTTCTAGAGCATACAATATCTGTTTATTACACCATGTTCTTACATCAAATTACTACTGTTGTGTAACCTGCAACAATCACTTATCATAAGACACGTTTGACTTCGGAGTGTGATATAGGTTACATCTCACATTCTTTTCTAACTTGTATTACTAATTTGTTGAAATGGCACTTATGACGAGACAATTTTAACTTGGTAGAGTGATATTCGTTGCATCTTTCATATGGTGTCTAGCTTTCATTGCTTCTAATTTGTTGAAATGCCTTCTCCTTAGTTTACACATCATAAGCTGTGAATATGCAATGGCACTAATGACGAGAGACCTCTAACATGGTAGTGTGATGTTGTTTGCATCTTGCATATGATTTATTTCTTGTACTGCTTCACATTTGTTTAAACGCCATTTATGATGAGACACTGTTAACTTGGCAGAGCGATATTTGTAGCATCTTTCATATGGTGTCTACCTTCCATTGCATTGCTTCTAATTTGGTGAAATGTCTTCTTCTTAGTTTACACATCATAGTTCTGGTTATCTCTTCCGTCCTGTTTTTCATATATATTACGTCCTCCTATCATGTGGTTGTCTAACATCAAAGTTCAGTTCGTCTGCATCACGCATCAATTTGTTCTGAAGAACTAAATTGTTATTCGTTTTCTTGTCGTCTTGACTTAACATCGCACAGAGAAAGAGGAAGAAACACAGAATTGCAGGGAATGAGAAGCGGATGAATCCTGCAGATTCTGATGGTACTGATGGTGCAATAGAAGGTCAAAGTCCAGCAGAAAATTCGACAAACACGGCATCCCATGCTACACGAGTTGCAAAAAAGACAAACAGAAACAAATAGCTGCCACCAAACAAGCAAAGACAGCCCTAGTTCTTGCAACACCTACCACAGTACTACCAGCTGCACGACGTACTCGTGCGTCAACTGAGCTAGCAGCATGTTCCCAAGCTCCCTTGCCACCTGACACTACTTCCCAAGCACTCTTGACACAAGACGAGTTGGCAATATCAGATGAACCTTGTGAGCTTCAACAACAAGAAGGTAGTTGCTAGAGTCAAGTTACAGTTGCATGCTTCTTTATAAGTAGTCTCACAGTTTGATGTACGCTAACACTTCCCATGTTTGTTGTTGGACTAGCACCTAGGCGCAAGAGGAAACAAACATCAGGGATAATGCTCGATAGGTTAACTAAATCTAGAGGAGGAAGAATGGAGATCTGTTTTGAGGCAGGTTTAGAAAGGCCACGTGATGCTACAGAGTCAGCCAAGTTAGTATCAGAGGCAGCGGTTGCTGTTAGGTGTCATGTACGTATCCTCCCAACATGGATTCAGTACAGGAATGACAAAGACGAAACCAAGTTCAACATCTTCCTCGACCATTTATCTGTAAGTATGGTTATGTATGGAAACTAGTAATATCGTCTTGCTCTGTCCAATACTTTCTAGGTTGCTGATAATGAGACTCCCATAATTTTCAACAGATGAGGTTCAAGTTGGATAGCCAAGATGATGCAACCAGACAAGCTTGCACCCATGTTTTCAACTCTGCTCTATGACAATATCGGTATAACTTGAGGAAAACTCACTTTGAAGGCAAGGCTAACAGTGAACTTGCCCAAACATCTCGAGTGGAAAATATATCTGATGAAGACTGGAGAGGCCTCGTTAAACACTGGTCCGATCCGAAGTATTAGGTACATTGTATATATGTCATCAGATCACATGTTGAAGTCCTATTTACGCATGTGCCACAGAAATCTATCTTCTTGTAGGTGAACTGTTCAAAGAACAAGGCCAACCGTACGAAAGTGAAATTCCAACAGACAACAGGATCTCGTAGCTATATTGCACACTGCGAGGCTCTTGTAATTAGTTGTTGTTTCACTCTTTTCGCTGTACCATATTATCATATCTATATTGACTTGTTCCAAATGCAGAGGAAAGCCTGCAAGGACCAAAAAGTACATGAACCAAATGTTGTGGAAATCTTCAAGGACTGTCACACCAGCAAGAAGAAGGGCATGACTACACCAGTCAAAGCCGCTGTTGTAAGTCCTTAATCCTCATGCCTTTTAACTACTACTTACTCTGACTTGTGCCTTGAACTGCATGGTTTGCAGCCAATGTCTATTACTCATTTCAATTTTATACACAATTGTCTTAGCGTATCATTGCACCTGACAAGGTTTAAAAGAGAGGAGTGATGTTCCTTTGATCATGACCCATAATCTAGTTCCGTGCTGGACTTGCCCACACAACATTACAATTGCATGTTTGTCTGTTCTCAGTTGTTTTGTGATATGAATGACGTCATACTATGCTTACCGTATTATAAACTTTGTCTCTTTATCCTTAGCCCTCAATACAATGTGAAGAAATAGACAATACATTAGCGATGGTACATGGTCATATGTTTGGAACCTGGTTTTATTATGTACTTTGCAATAAAATACAACTAATATTTTACATGCGTTCACCAGAATAAGTTCTGTATATAGACCAAAGCTATTTTGTTTGGTTTTGCTGCCTCCTTAATATCTTCTGTTCTGGTACTACTAATGTAAAACCTCAACTTTTCAGCGAGCTATGGAAAAAATGGTGGAACCGCCACCTTCTGAAGGTGGCGAGGCAACTATAACCGCAATGTCAGCTCTTGCTGCAGTGGGTCAGTACCTGTCCACTAATAGTGCCAAAAGCACGTTCCTGCGTAATACTGGGTTGGTTGTTAAGGCAATATCGTCCAAATTGCCTCATGATCAAGATATGCAAGCTCAAAGCAATGTTGTATCTACGCTCCAGACACAAGTCCATTCCCTAACAGAGACCCTTTGTGAAACAAGGAAGAACATTGCTCAATGTCGTCAAGATATGCATGGTTTTGAAACTAGACTATCAGACATTTTCTATGTTGTTCAGGAGCCTAGGGGAAATGAAGGCGAGGTTATGGTGCTCCATCGGACAATACAACATGAAAACGTAATTGTCAGGTCAAATGAACTAAACTTCTGAACTTCTGGTGGTGCATTTATCTGCTAGAATGTTAAGTTTTATGCCAACCTTCCTTTTGTTATATAGTTGTAATTTGTTTTGGTGCGATACAAAATTTATTCTTAACGTGCAGCCATCGCCTGAAGAAAACAACAAGCCATTTTTGTATAGTGTAGGGTGTTCCCTATATTTGCACTGGTGGCGATCTTTGATGCCGAGTGGATGTAATATGTGCAATCGCCTTAATAGCCTTGTGTTAGTTTCGGCCTTATTTATTTCCTAGTCTTCTTTTTACCTGGTTTGCTAGTGGCCGCAACTACCATGGGCCATATACGGGCCGTAGGATCCATGGGTCTCCTACGGGCCGTCGATAAATGGGCCTGTAATCGGTGGGCCTCGGGCCATCGAATAAATGGGTCTACATGGGCCATAACCAGGCGTAATTGGTATCGGACCAGCACGGTAACAGGCCGTTAACACGCCATAAGACAACAAAGGCTTAATTCTATCACAGGCATAACGGGTCGTTAATGGGCCAGAATATAGGATGGGCTGGAAACGGCGCAACGGGTTAACAGGCCAGAAACGGGCCGACTCTTTCCATGGGCCAAATTTGGCCCATTAGGGTAACAGGCCAGTAACGGGCCGACTCTTGCCATGGGCCGAATTTCTCCCATTAGTGGAACAGGCCAGTAACGGGCCGACTCTTGCCATGGGCCGAATTTGGCCCATTAGGGGAACAGGCCAGTAACGGGCCGGAAGTAATCGAGGGCCGAAAAGGAGCCCAAGAACGTATGGGCCGTCAATAGGCCGAAAGCTAACACGGGCTGGAAACGGCCCATGTAAATCACGGGCCGTTAACGGGTATAAAGAAAATTACTGTTCATTATGGGCTAGAGTCATTGTGGGCCTTTACCTGGGCCGGGCTATTATGGCACACGAAAATCTTGTGGGCCTTTACCTGGGCCGACCCATTATGCCCCGTGAATTCTTGTGGGCCTTTATCTGGGCCAGCCCATTATGGTCCGCAAAATCTCATGGGCCTTTAGCTGGGCCGTCCCATTATGGTCCGCAAAATCTTGTGGGCCTTTAGTTGGGCTAGCCCATTTAAACTTGTTGGGCCATGCCACGTGCCGACATATCATAGTTGCCTTCTATCCAGTGAGTGGATGACATCTGTCCCGACGATGAGCCGACACGTGTTTCCTCTAGCCAATGATGATTTTACACGTGGAAAATCCCCATTGGTCGGGGCTGTTAATGGGTTATCGGATCCAAAACCCGACCTGATAGCTTAACGGCGTTCCGTTACGGTGGATGCCATGTGTCGGTCACCCTTGACGAAAGCACTTCTGTGACGCGCGATTTATCGTCATGGAAGTGGACACTTCCGTGATGATAATTTTGGTAATGTCATGGAACACTTCTACGACAGCACAGGTATGACTATCTTGATTCTGTCATAAATTTGTCATGGATGTACATGCATGACAAAAAAGCGACCTACTATGACAAACACGTATCATCACGGAAGTGTATTTTTTTGTAGTGATAGGAACTTCGGAGTGATTCTTCATCGCATGTTGAGGGACGGTTATATGATCCAATTGTATTACCATTGTTCAGATATTGCACTAGTGAAAGTACGGACCCTAGGCCTCATTTTCAAGCATTTCTATAATGTTTGTGATCACTTTTGTTACTTGCTACCTTACTATTTTTTATCGTTCCTATTACAAAAATCAATATCTACTATCATTACTACACTTGTATCACCATCTCTTCGCCAAACTAGTGCACCTATACAATTTACCATTGTATTTGGTGTGTTGGGGACACAAGGTTTTTTTTCCCTTTATTTAGTTGCACGGTTGTTTGAGAGAGACCATCTTCATCCTACGTCTTCCATAGATTGATAAACCTTAGGTCATCCACTTGAGGGAAAATTGCTACTATCCTACAAAACTCTGCGCTTGGAGGCCCAACACGAGTCTACAAGAACAAGTTGTGTAGTAGACATCACCTACCCGCGAGTCGCGGGCCACCCGGAGAGCTGTGGCTCCACGACAAGCCAGGCTCAGATCCTCCTAGCTAATGTTAAAAAGCTAAGTACCTCGACTGCCATGTATCCGGGAGCTCCCCATTTAAGAAGGAGTGCCATGGCGTACCTATACTACGTTGTTTTTGTTGTTCCTTCTGTCGCCCAGTGCTTGTTTCCCTACTTGACCAAGTACGCATGTGGAGCCTCAGCAACACACCACACATGGTCGCGAAGGACCCATTCTCGGGACGCAACCCATGCGAACTGATACGTCCATTTTGCATCATGTTTCCTTAATGTTATTTATGATGTTTTTTATGCATAATAATTCTTTTTGGTGTAATTCTAATGCCTTTTCTCTCATAATTTACAATGTACACACAAAGAGGGAGAATTCCGGTAGCTGGAAATCTGGACCTGGAAAAGTTACATCAGACCACCTATTCTGCACAACTCCAAACAAGCTGGAACTTCATGAAGATTTTTTTATCAAATATATGATGAATATTGGAGCAAATAACTACCAGAGGGGCCCCACCAGGTGGCACAACCCACCTGGGCGCGCCAGGAAGCCAGGCGCGCCCTGGTGGGTTGTGCTCACCCAGGCCCACCTCCAGTGCTCATCTTCTGGTATATAAGTCATTTTGACCTAGAAAAAATAAGGAGAGGACTTTCTGGACGGAGCGCCGCCGTCTCGAGGCGGAACTTGGGCAGGAGCACTTTTGCCCTCTGGTGGAGCGATTCTGCCGGGGGAACTTCCCCCCCCCCCCCCGGAGGGGGAAATCATCGTCATCATCATCACCAACAACTCTCCCATCTTGGGGAGGGCAATCTCCATCAACATCTTCAACAACACCATCTCATCTCAAACCCTAGCTCATCTCCTGTGTTCAATCTTGTTACCGGAACTATAGATTGGTGCTTGTAGGTGACTAGTAGTGTTGATTACATCTTGTAGTTGATTACTATATGGTTTATTTGGTGGAAGATTATATGTTCATATCCAATATGCTATTTAATACCCCTCTGATCTTGAGCATGATTATCATTTCTGAGTAGTTACTTTGTTCTTGAGGTCACGAGAGAAATCATGTTGCAAGTAATCATGTGAACTTGATATGTGTTCGATATTTTGATATTATGTATGTTGTGATTCCCTTAGTGGTGTCATGTGAACATCGACTACATGACACTTCACCATATTTGGGCCTAAGGGAATGAATTGTGGAGTAGCAATTAGATGATGGGTTGCGAGAATGAAAGAAGATTAAACCCTAGTTTGTGGGCTATTCCGTAAGGGACCGATTGGATCCAAAAGTTTAATGCTATGGTTAGAATTTATTCTTAGTAATTTTCTCGTAGTTGCGGATGCTTGCGGGAGGGTTAATCATAAGTAGGTGGTTTGTTCAAGTAAGAACAACACCTAAGCACCGGTCCACCCACATATCAAATTACCAAAGTACCGAACACGAATTAAACCAACATGATGAAAGTGACTAGATGAAAATCCCGTGTACCCTCAAGAACGCTTTGCTTATCATAAGAGACCGTTTTGGCCTGTCCTTTGCCTCAAAAGGATTGGGCTACCTTGCTGCACTTCAATTGCTACTATCATTACTTGCTCATTACAAATTATCTTTCTATCAAACTACTCTGCTACTTACAATTTCAGTACTTGCAGACATTTCCTTGCTGAAAACCAGTTGTCATTTCCTTCTGCTCCTCGTTGGGTTCGACACTCGTACTTATAGAAAAGAGCTACCATTGATCTCCTATACTTGTGGGTCATCATGAACTTGCTTCCCCAAGTCACGGGATGTTGCCCCTCCCCATGTGTATTAGCCAAGCTAGGATGGGAGTAGAGGCCCCGTTGATTCAACTCGGCGGGTCATTCTTCACAAAGCGATTTTGTCCTATGCAAGGCCCATCCGTGAAATAGGGGCTCCTCGGGAAGTGTCACACCGTGAACTACTCCTGGTAAATAAAGTCACCCTGAGAAGCAAAACCTACACGCTGCGTTCTGGATCCGCTCCAACATATCCACGTTGTATGTTCTTATGATCACAGGTAGTCTCCCGAACAATGTGGGATTCTCCTAAACATAGATAAAGACTTGGGGAGAAGGATGTTTCTTGCACACACTTAGAATGGGTTAAAAAGAGTTGCTGACAGCAGCTCTTAACCTATTACAAACTAAGACATGCATATTGAACGATATTCTTGCTACTCCTGCGCCGCTATGCCGCATGATTCTGTTTCAAAAACTGGGACAAAAAGCCAGGGTGAGGAAGATCGCGCCATCCAGAAGAGGCGCGCCTGCTCCAAGGCGCTCGTCGTCATCATCGACAGTGATGGCGACGTCGGGCTCGACGTCAAGTGCGCCAAGGAGGTGGTCGTGACCGTCCATGGTGCCATCATCCTCGCTAGGACCTGCACCGGCCAGCGCACCCACTTTTGAACAACCGCACGCTCGCCCTGACAACGCCTAGAGGCTGCCGAAATCCCCCTCCTTCTCCAGTCGTATCACTGATAACCCACAAGTACATGGGATCAATTATAGCTTTTTCGATAAATAAGAGTGTCAAACCCAACGAGGAGCTAAAGGTAGGATTTATATTCCCTTCAAATTCTATCGACCACCGATACAACTCTACGCACACTTAACGTTCGCTTTACCTAGAACAAGTATGAAACTATTTTGTAGGTGTAGGACAAGTTTGCAAGAATAAAACTAGAATTACTTAGCAGAAATAAAACTAGGAGTATTTTGCAAAATAATAAAAGTTAGTTGTTTACTATAAAGATTTTTGTAACACAAGAGAAGGATTTTGTCCCCAAGCAATCGATAACTAGACCGATAATCATTATTGCAATTTTATACGAGGGAGAGGCATGAGCTAACATACTTTCCGTACTTGGATCATATGCACTTATGATTGGAACTCTAGCAGGCATCCACAACTACCAAAGATCATTAAGGTAAAACCCAACCATAGCATTAAGTATCAAGTCCTCTTTACTCCCATACGCAACAACCCCCTTACTCGGGTATGTGTTTTAGTCACTCACTCCACCCATCATAAGAGAATCATGAACGTATTGCAACACCCTAGAGCGGGGACCCGTCACGCTTGCGCGAGACGGGACGCAGCATAGGACAGCACCAAAATAAAACATACAACTCAAACCAATCACGGTCATCAATCAACCCATAGGACAAAACGGATATACTCAAACATCATATGATAGCCATACATCATTGGATAATAATATATAGCGTTAAGCACCATGTTTAAGTAGATATTACAGCGAGGAGAGGAGGTTTTATGCAGCTGCATAGAAGGGGAGAGAATTGATGATGACGGCGACGAAGTTGTTGGTGTAGATCGTCATCACGATGGTTGCCCCGGTGGCACTTCGGCGCCACTGGGAGAGAGCCCACTCCTTATTCTTCTTCCTTGGCCTCTCCCCTAGATGGGAGGAGAGTTTCCCCTCTAGTCCATGGCTGCCATGGCAGTGGAGGGGTGAGAGCCCCTCCAAGATTGGATCTCTCTCTCTCTCTATTGTCTTCTGTTCCGCGTTCCTATTTTCTGGCCCTTTACCGTTTCTTAATTCCTGGAGATTCGTAACTCTGATTGGGCCGAAATTTTAACATGATTTTCTTCCAGATATTATATTTCTTGCGGTGAAAGAAGGGAACCAACCGCCTTACAAGGGACCCACAAGCCTGACAGGTGCGCCCTATGTAGGGGCGTGCCCCATGGGCTTATGCCCCCCTCGGGCATCGTCTCGCGTTGATTTTTTTTTCCAAAAATCAAAAATATTCCAAAATAAATCTCCGTGAATTTTTATCGTGTTTGGACTTCATTTGATATGGATATTCTGCAAAACAAAAAACACGCAACAAACAGGAACTGGCACTGGGCACTGGATGAATATGTTAGTCCCAAAAATAATATAAAATGTTGCCAAAAGTATATGAAAGTTGTAGAATATTGGCATGAAACAATCAAATATTAAAGATACGATGGAGACGTATCAGCATCTCCAAGCTTAATCCTACTCGTCCTCCTGTAGGTAAATGATAAAAAGATAATTGTTGATGTTGAATGCTACATAGCATAATCTTGATCATGTAATCTAATCATGGCATGAATATTAAGATACGAGTGATTCAAAACAATAGTCTATAATTTGACACAAAGACATGAATACTCAGTCATACCAACAAAGAATCATGCCTTTCAGAATAGAAATGCTAAAGAATGATGTGTCCCTAGCCCGTCATGCTCAGTCATTGATCCAGTCATGATGCACACGACATTAACTATACTCAATGCATAAAAATGACAATAGTGCTCTCCAACTGGTGCTTGAATGAGAAGGTGATGACTCAACAATAAAAGTAAATAACATAAAGTAAATAGATAGGCCCTTCACAGAGGCAAGCAGGGATTTGCCAAGGTGCCAGAGCTCGAAGCTTAAAATAGGTATGCATACATTTTGGGAGCTGTACTTTTCCTGTCAACATAACGACCGGGAGTTCTCAATATCTTCCATGCTAAACACATTATTGGCGATTCCCAAGCGAAAAGGTAAAGTTTAGTCCCCCTCAACCATTCAAACACAAGCCGGGGGAGTTTGTTTTGCTATTTTTTTCGTATTGATCATAGGACTAGGCATCCCAAATACCAGCATCTCTCGTGCAATGACAAGTGAATAAACACCCATCGTGAGAATAACCTCCTTAGCATGGAAGATACCGACCACCCCCTGCCGCTACATGAGCGGTACGGGCACACAAAACGGATGCTTATTTGAATAATTAGAGGTGGCAGATGCAGATTTTTACTTGGAATGGCTGAGTAATACCGCATATAGGTAGATATGGTGAACTCATCTGGAACAACTTTGGTTTAAGGGTATGGATGCATAAGCAGTAATCCTACTTAGTACAGGTAAAAGCTAGCAAATAGATTGAGAAGCAACCAGCCAGAGAGCAAAAACGGTCATAATCATGCATTGCGAATAATTAACACAAAATACTAGCATGAGTAGGATATAACTTCGTCGCATAACTATAGACTATATGTGCATGCTTAGGGGATCACAAACCTTAACACCAATATTCTTACTAAACCACAACCATTCACTAGTACCTCCCACACATTACCATCTCTATATTGCAAAACTATTGCAAGGAATCAAACATATCATATTCAGTGATCTACAAGTTTTATGTAGGATTTTATGACTAACCATGTGAATGACCAATTCCTGTTGACTCTCTAAATAGATATAAGTGAACCTTGAGAGTTTAATTCTTTCTACAAAAGATTTTCCATGCACTAACAAATATAAGTGAAGCAAAGGATCATTCTACAAATGGCGGTTTTCCTATGTAGAGAAACAGACAATCCAAACTTCAAATGATATAAGTGAAGCACATGAAGCATTCTATAAAGCTATACTCAAAAGATATAAATGAAGTGCAAAGAGCATTCTATAAATTAACCAAGGACTATCTCATACCAGCATGGTGCATTACTAAAAGAAAAATAAAAGGCACACGACGCTCCAATAATTTACGCATATCATGTGAACAAAACAAAAACCGAAACATACCGATAATTCTCGAAGAAAGACGGGATGCCTTCTGGGGCATCCCCAAGCTTAGATGCTTGGGCCTCCTTGAATATTTACTTGGGGTGCCTTGGGCGTCCTCAAGCTTGAACTCTTGCCCCTCCTTATTCTTCTCATATCGATACCTCCTCGATCGTCGAACACTTCATCCTCACAAAACTTAACTGAACTTTTTATTAGAGTGGTTAGTACATATAACATCAAACCCCTCATGTCCTGCTGTAACATTATTGTATAATTTTAATAGGACACTAGGAAAATTGCCTGTGCGTTGCAACATGATACAAAAATTATTCTATGTCCCTTGCTCTATAAATTGTTTTTAAACAATGTCATGCTTCTTTATGGAGCTAATCTAGATGAATCAGACATGTGATCAAGTGAAATGTACAAGGTCAAAGAAACAAGCACAATCACTTTCCTTGGTCACCGATATTTTTGTGGTATATTTAGGAGAAGTGATCCGGCCTAGATAAAAATCACGCATTAGAACACAAAGTGAAAATTTGGTAGTTCATAAATAAAAAGTTCATTGCCATCCTACAACATTGGTAACTGAATGATTTTTTTAACTTATAAAATGATTGACCACATGCACGTACCGATTATTTCACAAACTGTACAACAAAAAAAAAGTAACACTTCATTATCCCACATGCATGCCAAACCTATAAGATGACAAATCAAAAAAGTAGTTGAATTGCAAACATACAAAAAAAAATGCAAGTAGTAATTGTTGACATCCTCTCCTACTTGCTTCCATAATCATGTATTTTTGAAAACTATTAGCTCAATTCCCCACCAAAAAACTATTAGTTCAGTTAACATCATTCCATTTTTAAGAAAATGGTGAAAAAATTGCAAGGAAGGAAAAGAAATCATAATAATTGATTGGTATGCTCGTGAGCGCTCTAGCGTTGGAGATGATGCTCTTGACTACGCAGGCATGTGAAGAAGGCTACCGGCGCCCAACAATTGACTTGCATCATTGAAGTCGAGGCTTCCACTTGCTGCGGGAAGTGGATGGCTGGGGACCGACGCCAGATTCGTCCATGCTTGCGATTGGAGCAGGAGATGGATGAACTACCTACTTACAGCTTTCAGTTATTTTACATGTTATGTGAACCGAAAAAAAGCATGCATGAGAAATACTCCCTCCATCCCATAATGTAAGATGTTATTTTACAGCTTTCAGTTATTTTTCTTGACTAATCTCAAAAAACGTTTTACATTATGAAACGGTGGGAGTACTATTTAATTTAAAAAAGAGTTGTGAATAATATAGCATGAATTTTTTGTCTTGAAACAAATGAAATCAATAATCCGGGAAACACCGTAATATGATATCCCGATCATGCATGGTTCCCTTTTCGCATATGGACTATCTGAGATACATAGTAAATTAGTAGAATTGATCTAATATTTTCGTATAAAGGTTTTCTATGCTTGTGTTTCCTACCCGATGAGCCAGCCACACCTCCGGAAACCAATTCTATGCAGAACAGGACCGCACGGTCTCAGCCTGCTGGTATATTTAGCCGGTCCGGTCTGTATAATTCCGCCCGAACGGTACTGGTCTTGTCAGGGTTTCGCCCGGTCCGACCGAGTGGTCCGAGAACTGCCATTGCTGTCGTCACCCGTTTCCTCCCCCTCCGGCCATGGAGAGGCGACCTTGGCACGACCTCGTGGACGATACTCCTTGTCGAGGCAGATACCCACCGTGACAAGCTAAGAAGAACAACACTGCCTCGACCATGTCCACAACATTGTGCTTGGACAGCCCCTGTACTTGACCATCCACCACGGCATGAACTATATCGAGTTGGTCGCGTACCCGCCGTTCACGAACATGACGACCATGAACAGCAAGCCCGGCGATCTGGCACACAAGAAGTTTTATTCTATAAACGGTGGACAAAGAAACAAACATATATACCTGAGCCTGTAGTTGTATTTGTAGCAGGCAACCTGATTACCTGAAAGCAGAAAACCAAGCGATCGCATCTGTCTCGTTCTCCTTGTAATCCACACTCGTCCACTGATGCATTATAGCTTGCAGCACGAACACACACAAAGATTTAGCTAAGCAAAACATGGTGTGAGAAGCCAAACTAAAAATTTAGACAACGCATAAAGTAGCCCGTGCTACAAACAACAACAATCTTTGTGGTCAGCACATGCACAAAGCTTCTCCGCCTACCGTATAAAAATTTGAAACACGTGTAGGCGACACTGGATCTTGCAGTTGCAGTTTCAAGATGGATAAGTACCCATCAAATATATAATGAGTATAAGATAATATTCGTTGTTGAGAGTGGCGAAAGAGCGCACGAGCTCGCCTACTCCCGTTATATGGACCAATGGTGCAGCCTCACGTTTCATCTGCATTTATGGATGGTAGAAATACTGCCGCATGTACAGGAATGGGTCCACCTGACGTGTTGACGGAGGACGTAACTGGGTGATGATGGCCCGTCCGTACAGGATAACCGGAGCTCCGTTTACCGGCTTTCACAAACGGCGTTTGAGGTGGAAAAAATAAGGAAATATAGTACTGGCAAGCGGCAACTGGGCTCCAACGAGAAGGGTACCTGCTATTCTAAGAAACTATTCCTCCGGTTTCGGTGCGCGGCTTGAGAGGGTTGACGATGGAGACGGTGGGGGATGGGTTCGAGTTCTTAGCAGATCCAGTCGATCGGTATGCTTATTGCCCTCGTTTGATTTCCATTGACGGTGGATCATGAATCTCAGGGAGCGTTCTCCCGTTGGCTAGGTTCCCTGTGCGGGCGTTAGCAGGTGGTGACTACGCGCCACCGGCACAGCCCGCTCTAGGTCTGCTAGATGCAGTAGGCCAGTTCAACATTGGTGAGTTGGGCGACCGACGGCCAGGCTCCGAGTAGACCTGAACGGCGTTTGCGGGAACATCAGATTGTCGGCGGCGAACTCCGAACAGTCAACAGGCAACGGTGCCGGCCGTCCGCTTGCGAGGATGGGGTTGTAGGCACCGCTGTCCCCGCCCTCCTGCGTGGACTCGAACAGAGACGACGCCCAGGAAAAATTCCAGCAAATGAAGTCAGCGGGCAGGATGACGGGAGGCTTCGAGTTCCTATCAGATCGGGTCGATAGGTAAGATTTTCGACTTGATTTCCCACTGGCCTAGGCTGTATGCTCGGATTGGCTCCGTGGGTTGATAGGTTATTGTTGGTGAGCAGGTTCCCAGTGCCGTCGATTGACGGCGATTGCGGTGAGGCGGCCGTGTGCGCGGCAATGGTGGCGATGAAGAAACAGGGGCCCCGACGGATGACAGCTGCTCGGTGGACGCGTGTGCGAAGGAAGCTGCGGCTCGTACTTTCTGAATTTCTGATGCAGCTAACGTCAATTTTCTGAACATACATTGAACTGCTGTGAGTGCAGATTCCGAGTGGCAGAGCACCCCCAGATCGAACCCCCTGCACTGGCAGAACATTCAGAGGATGCTGCACGATTTCTACAACCTGTGCTCGTGGGTGCTTGGATCCGGCATCAGGTACGGGAAGAGCAGGCTATACGGAGAGGAGGAAATAAATGCAGAAAGTGATATGTGTTTGCTGAGTGAGGCCAACTCCAACGCACGACCCAAACGGACGTCCATTTCGTTCGTTTTTCGTCCGTTTTGGCAGGAAAACGGACATCGTCGTCCACTTGCGGTTGAGCGGTCGTCGGTGCGCCCAACGAGCCGACCGCACCCTAAACTATCCGTTTTTTTATACGTGAATTTAAACCCCCAAAACCCAAATAAACATTGAAAATAACTCAAAAACATTAAAACGTCCGCATTACCCAAATTCAGCACATTAATATAAACAAAAATATTAAAAACAAACTAGATAAGGGCCTGCGGTGCGCCCAATGGGCCGATCGCACCCCAAACTATCCGTTTTTTCATACGTGAATTTAAACCCCCAAAAAACCCAAATAAACATCAAAAATAACTCGAAAACATTAAAACGTCCACATTACCCAACTTCAGCACATTAATATAAACAAAAACATTAAAAAAAATAAGGGCTTGCGGTGCGCCCAACGGGCCGACCGCACCCCAAACTGACCGTTTTTATGACGTGAATTTAAAACCCCAAAAAACCAAATAAACATTGAAAACAACTCGAAAACATTAATATAAACATTAAAACGTCCCATTATCCAAGTTCCGCACATTAATATAAACAAAAACATGTAAAAAGAAACTAGATAAGGGCTTTCGTCGCCTTCCGTAGCCGCCGTCTACTCATCATCGTCGTCGCCGGTGAGGGCGACGTATGAAGGTGGCTGCCAGAGGTGGGATGGCGGCCCCTGCCAGGCCGGAGGTGGAGTGGGGAAGCGGCGACGCCGCCAGACAAGGACCTGGCCTTGTGGTCGTGCCTCGTCTTGCGGCCGGGAAACCAGCGGCCCACCATTGTCGCTGGTGGGGAGGTAGAGGAGCGGTGGGCTAGGGTTTGGCTGTCGGGCTACGAGGAGGCACGCATCACCGGGGAAGTGGAAGTGTGGACTCCATCGGTCCACGACCTTCACATTAAAAAGGACGACGACTGCTCGACCGGGATGGCTGCCAAGTAGGACTGCCCGCATGTGCGCGGTAAATGTGTGTGGTGGATGGTAGGTGCGCAGCTGCCACGCGGGCTCGAAGCGAACGCTGAGCGAGCGCGTCGGCGTCCGTTCGTCGTCCGTGTGGACGCAAAGCCGGTGGATGTTTGAGCAGGAAATGAAGCGGACCAGACGTGAAATAGACAAAAAGTAATGATGGGGTCGCGCATTGGGCCGTGCGGTCTGTCCTTTTGAGACTAAACGGACAGACGCGAACATAATGGGGTCGCGCTTTGAAATTGGTGTGAGTGTCATGTTCGTCTTCCAGACATCGTTCCTGGTAGGCCGACATAGTTGGCGTGTTTCATGTGGACTCTTTTATATTTTTGGCAGGGGAAGTCGAAGAAGTACTCGATCTTGCGATGTGAGTGCCTGGCAGTGATAAGGCTGCTGATTTACAATGTGAGCTACTAGTGGTACGTCCAATTTTACAATTCGATTTTGCCTTGTAAGCTAGGATTTTTCCTAAACCTGTATACATTATACGTAAGCACGTGTCAGCGGGAAAAGAAGCCAATCACTGGCAATCGGTGTCGCGAGTGTATTACAACAAATGACTTTGTTTCCATTGAAACCCGATTGAAAAAAAAAAGATTAAGCAAAAAATACTGCTCATATATACATTATTTGTTCATATGATGGTTCTTCTGTGCTAAAAAACATACTTTTTGGTCATTTCTCACTGCTCAAAGAAAGACAGTAAAAAGGATCTAATTTTTTGTTCCTGCTTTTCCTTTTTTTACGTTCTTCCTAATTCCCCTGACATAGCTTTATCATATTTCACATTGCTACTCCAGACAGAATACATGTCAATTTTGCTTGAATGGTTTTGAGTTTTGACTGATGGGCATGCTGGTCCAACCAGCCAGCCAGTATAGAACTATTCTAGTCAAAGCCAAGTGATCTGTTTGTATAGAAGATTTTTCTAATTAGATGTTGTGTGTGCCAGGCTCGTCGACATAGTCTACATGTTTTCAATGAAATCATTATCATTAGGCAAATTACAATTTTTTTGGAGGAAACGCTCTTGTCTTCTTTGCTCTAATTTCCTAGTTGTGAAAATATATCTAGTACTCCCTCCATTCCTAAATATAAGTCTTTTTAGAGATTTCAATAAGGAACTACATACGAAGCAAAATTAGTGAATCTACATTCTAAAATATGTCTATATACATTTGTATGTTGTAGTTCATTTGAAACCACTAAAAAAACTTATATTTAGGAACGAAGGGAGTAGTTTGTTCATGTTTATGAGCATGCAATGTTACAAGATTCAGAGCACAAAAATTAGTTATTTTTCTCAGGTATGATCAGTTTCACAGTTCAAAAGAGATCATTGCAGATCATGGGAGCTGCTGGATTTGTTGTTAGCATGTTATGTTTGTATATATATTTTTTTTGCAGGTTATGTTATGGCTATATTAAGATGACCGAATAATTTTGCTGCATCTGTATTAAGTTATGTCTCGGATTGCCATGCTTTAGCTATTTTGTAGCAAGGTTGTGTGATGAATTCTTGCCTGCACATAATGTACCTAACGAAATCTTGTCAAATCGGTGCATCAAGTTTTTAATCATAGCAGCAGCCTCTTGGTGCACAGCTCGACAATCTTCTGTTCGGTCGGAGTGGCCGTGGCCAGTGGCAGACGGTACTGTACGGCACATGACGGCGGACCTTTCCTGTGCGGTGGGTACTGGATGTGATCTGGCGCCGTTCGTCATCCCGACCAAACGGCACGGCCGTGCGCTGTGGGGTCAACACGGTATTTTCCTGGAGCCTAATTACTGTCCATACAACCATGTGCTGGGATCCCGATACAAACGAGCGCACGGAGATAAAGTGAGCAGGCGAGCTCGTCCTCTCCTACGAATATTCGTTGTTCCTTTAGGCTAGAATAGCATCCTCAACTTGAGGAACAAAACAATTAAAATCATGTTGGTAAGAACGAAATGAAACACCTTTGAGAGGGCACACCCACAACCACGATGGATAGGGATAGAGCAATAGGGGGAGCTTCTCCACATTTTTACTCCTCTCCCTTGTTCCTCCTGCTCAGTTCGTCGAATATCACACCATCTTATGCTCTGCTTCACGTACAATTCATGCCTGTTGCTCCCCTCCGCAAGCTGTCCTAGCCACTCTATCCAACTCCTATGTAGCTTCCGTCATCTTCTACTTGTCTGTACACGTACAGTCGCTGTCGACCATTGAACCAATATTGTCCCACTCTGATTCTGTCCAGTGGGAGGTCCACTATGTCCAGGTGGAGCCACAGCCACCTTGATTGCCAATTCCTCCTCGTATCACTTTGCTTAGCTACAAGGGGGAATCACACTAATAAAAAAACTGCCAGCAGTTCAGTGAATTAATAGTTGACTAACAGAACATGTATACACCTACACTACTTGTACATAGCTAGAGTCATAGACACGAGGTTGTCAAAAGAAAGATTCATAGACATGAATCGAGACTGATGGACAGAAAAAAAAATCATGAACTTGCCGGGTAAGTAGCACCGGATCTGATCGCGGGAGAATAATATATATTACTATGGACTGTATGAAGACTACATTGATTTTCACCTGGGCAACTAATAGCCTCACGGTATTTGCCGAATAAAAGTATAAACATATTAGCAAACCCATGTCAATGCAGAGGCCGGGAGATGTCCTCCTTTTCCAAAAAAAGAAAACCCATGTCAAACCACGGATATTGCTCGATCAAAGTCACACAAACAGTTTGAGCCTTTAGGCATGAAAGTCTATAGTTTCCTTGAAAGAGTAACAGACTAAAGGTCCTACCTAGAGAAGAAGATTGCTTTCAAATGCAGACCATCTCAGGGGTAGCTGCTTCGTCAAGTTATTCAACATGTGCTACTGAAAATTGCATCCAGTTGCTGTCATTGTTGTTCGAAATAACATACCCACACTTTTTTCCTCGCTATTTCATGCAGCTCTGGAAAGAAATATGTTATGCAAACTCCAAGAACCAATTGTGCATTTAGACGCATGTTTCTTTAGAGAGTCGAGATTCCAATGGACCTGCTGCCAAATTCTTGAAGCACTGTAGTTTTTTCAGCAAACTGAACTGACTGTAACTTGATAACATGGCAGTTAGATCTGCTTCGGCACAATGCAGTAGCAAGATCAAGCCTATTAATTTTCCTAACAAAATTGTTACAGAGAAGCCCGCTACAATCAGGAGAGCAGGAAATTATAGCAAGAACCTGGCGTGGAACAGGAGAAGATCCCGATGGCATGCTGCTCAATTACAGATCTCTCTCTCCCCCCTTAATCCTCAATCTCTCCTCTCTAGCCCTCCCAGCACAGACCACCCGCACGGGCTGATCCAAGGTGCCAGACAACTCCTCGATTGCATCTCTCTGCGACGCATACGCATCACCTCTGCTGAGCCTCTCCCACCACCGTGTCCCTGCCTTTCGCTCTACCTCATCAAGCGCTGCCCAGCCGAGCCAAGCCCCATTGTGCACGGTCGCAAGCAGTCAACCCAGCTCCAGTATGTCCGCCGGCAGCCCAGCCCCACCACACGCGCACGCATCCCAACACATGATCTCCTCCCTGCTCGCGCCTCAGCTTTGACGGCCGGAACTCGGATTTGTCCCTGTGAGTGCATCCCGTGGATCCATCCACTCACTCCCTCGACACCGTCTCTCTCTCGCCTTTGTGCTGGTTCAGCGGCAGGCTGGGTTCATGGGGCGCCTCCTGAGCTGGCCCGCTGGGCGCTGGCGACGGCTGGAGCAACAGCCATTGAAGAGCCCGAAAGAGAGGGATTGCAAGGGACCCCCTCTCTGGGCCAACCTCTCCTAGAAGCGGCAACAGTGTCAAATCGACGGGGATGGGATGGTGCGTACCGGAGGGGATCACGGAGCCACGGACGCCTAGAGCAAATAGCAGAGGCGGACAACGCCAAAGTCACGGGCTTCTGTCTATCTGGGTGAGCTGGACGAGGATTTGCTCGAAGCCCGCCGCCGTTGGTGTGCTGGGCGACGTTCCTCTTCAATTCGGAAGAGTGAACGGTGCAAGTGCGGGCAACTTCGCCGGCGTTGGATAGAAGCCTTGGACGCCTATATCGTTTCTGACTTCGACCCATATATGGATTTTCCCTGCCTAGCTCTTGTTTGTTCGATCTGGACACAAGATGGTTTCCCTAAGGGCACCACTAGGCGCCGGCGCACCGGCCGAAACTTTCGGCCGGCCAAGCCATAGCCGCTCGATGCGAGCCGCGCGGCGGTTGGATCTGGAGCCAAAAAAAATAAAAAATCGCCTCAGCTTCTTCTTCCTCGGGCCCCGTGGCGCATCTCCGGCGAGATCCCCTGCGGCTCGCAGCACGGCGCATCTCCGGTGAGATCCCCCGCGGCTCGCAGCACTGCGCAGCTCCAGCAAAGGCCCCCGCGGCACATCTCCGGTGAGGCCCAGCTCCAGCCCCGCGGCGCATCTCCGGCGAGGCCCAGCTCCAGCAACGCCCCCGCGGCGCATCTCCGGCGAGGCCCCCCCGCGGCTCGCGGAGCCTCACGTCGCCGGCCGCAGCACCCGTTGTAGAGCTCGTGTTGTTCCTCATCCTTAATTTGCCAGTCGCAACAAAAAATTCCACCGGCCGTAGCAAAAATTCTTGACGGTTCCAGCAAATAATAAAACGTTGGTAGCAAAATTAGAAAAAATCGACGACGCTCCAACAAACCAAAAACCTGATGGTAGCAAAAATTGAAGCTTGTTCCAGCAAATCGAAACGCTAGTGGTAGCAAAAATAAAAAATCGAGCGCTGGTTCCAGAAAAATCAAAGAAGTCGGTGGTAGCAAAAATTGACACTGGTTGCAGCAAACCACAAAACGGTTGTAGCAAAAATAACTTGTGGTCCAGCTAGGGGCTTCTCCAGTAGTAGCAAAAAATGTAGAAGGTTGTAGCAAAAAACAGTACAAAGGTTGTAGCAAAACACACAAGCGCAGGGTCTCGACAATCTCATGAAAAAGGATGTAACAAACGACAGTGCCGGTAGTAGCAAAAAACCAAAACTATTGTAGCAAAAAACTTCAGCGTTAGTAGCAAAAAACTGCTACGGTTGCAACAAAAATCGTCGTTGTCATCATCGCGAGGTCGCAGCTCCGCCTGATGGATGTAGCAAAAAACTTCGCCAGTAGTAACAAAATCCAACTGCGGTTGCAGCTTCTCCTTGTTGTGCAGTTCCATTGAAGCTTTTCTGTCTATGGTTGAAGCTTTTTTCAACAGCTGTTGAAGCTGTTTTAGGTGACGGTTGCAACACTGGTATACGCGGGGGTGCATCCAGCCATGGCGGCAGGCAGCCATGGCGGCAGGCGAGGGAGCGCCTGGCCGCCGGCGATGGAGGTCGTGGTCGCCCAGTCGCAGCCCGG
>NC_041390.1:401412035-401422204 GCF_002162155.2 Triticum dicoccoides | reverse complement strand
AGGGGATGCGCCTGCGTGAAGGCTTGAGGTAGGGGATGGATCTGGCCATGGCGGCAGGCAGCCATGGCAGCCGGCGAGGGGAGCCTGGCCGCCGGCGATGGAGGTCGTGGTGACCCAGTCGCAGCTCGGGAGGAGGGGGAGGAGGGAGGGGACATGCTTGGGGAGGCGCTTGCGCGAGGAAGAAGAAGTACAGAAGAAAAAAAAATGTTCGCTTGAGGCCCACCTAGCGTGCGTGGAAAAAGAGCGAGCGAGCGAGGGGAACCGGCCGAGCGTTCGGCCGGTGCGCCGATTCCAAACGATTCCCTTTCCCTAATGGGGCCAAATCTACTTTGAAGGTTCAGGCCTAGAATAACATAAGGCAGCCGAGCGACCAAACAATGTGCGCAAGGGACAAAAATCTGGCCGTCAATATTTGGACAAAATCTGGCCGTTAATATTTGTAGATTACATAAAATCAACGGATATAAAGGCTCTCAGATAGTTACAGTCAGTTCAGTTTGCTGAAATATGGGGGCCCGGAAATAAAATAATGATAACATAAAATCAACGGATAACATAAAATCAACGGATATAAAGGCAAACTGAACTGACTGTAACTTGATAACATAAACTTTATAACTGGCCGTCTCGAGAAATTTGGGGGCCCGGAACGAAAATTGAAATAGGGCTCTAAATTTCCAAAAACAAAATACATATAAGTGAATACCCAGCGTAAGTGAAGCAAACTTTCACTTGATTACATAACTTTAAATATTTGTTATTTCGTATAATTTATAAAATATATCATATATGAGCTCTTTTCAGCACGGGAATCATACCTCCTTCTAGGAGTACATGATTGATGATTCTTCTTGTTTTATAAAACAAACACAACTAACATGAATCAATCTACAATATGAATAAGACTATAGCTAATTGAATAAAATTATACTTTATCTTGACGTAAGTTTATGAAAAAATGTTTAATAAAAAATTAACATACCCTAGCAACATAAAATCGAGCCTCCTATGAAAGACTTACGCTGCGGCAAGGGACGATGCACCGTGCCGCTGTATAAACTCTGCCGTGGGGCATGGCCGGCCGGCAGCAGCGTACACATGTCTGACCCGACGTCTGCCGCCCTCGCCCAGCCGGCAGCCACCCTCGCCCTGCTCCAGAGTCGAGACCTCTTTCTCCTCAATCTAAGTGCGATCGATGGTTAACCCGAGCGAAACTGCTGCGTGAGATTGGATCGGGAGTGCTAAGCGGGAGTCACGGAAACTAACAGGCAGGTTGTTGGGCTGTGTACATGCATGTATTGGTTGATTGCAAATCGAAGATCGGAAGTGCTAGAATGGGCTGCCGGCGTGTGCGTGTATTGTTTGTTCATTGCCACTTTTTTTCTATATATAGATAGGCATTATTTGCTGGACCGGGGGCCCCAAAAATTTGGGGGCCCTATGCGGTCGGCCAACTTGGCCTCCCTCATCAACGGGGCTGATGATTTATGAAGAACTATGAAAGTCTCCGTTCTTTATTATTAGGTAAAGATAAATATTACCCACTGTATTCTATCACAATTCTATGGCTCCCAAGTCAATGGGGCTCGACAAGATTTTAAACATAAGCAAATAACAAAACTATAACAATAATATGTGGAAATAGGACAGTCTATAAAGATGCATATGGTGCATGTACTTTTGTAACTCAAACAATTCTGAAAATTTAGGAAAAAAATAAATATTTGCATAAAAGCAGTGTGTAAAAATTTCAATTTTTTTGCATGTTCTAGTAAAATATGTAAATTCAGGCACAACAACAAAAGTTTCTGTTTTTGCACTACACACACAAAACAAGCAATTTAAGCATCCTAAAGGCAAATCTTGGCACATTATTTTTATAATTCAATGGATTTGTACAAAGGGATAATTTTTTTTGAAAAGTTTCTCTAATCAAGATTCATAAAGGTTTCCATGGGCATGAACAAGTTCAAGGATATCCCCCACTTCAACGGTGCTTGTCTTTCTCACTTTCACTTTTAGTGTTGAAAAGTTTTTAGGTTCCCCTCTATTTTTTTTTGTTTAAAAACTTTTTAAAAGCACATAATAGAATAAAATGACTCTCTAAAACTTTCGAGTTGTCTCCCTGGCAGCGCTTTCTTTAAAGCCATTAAGCTAGGCATAAAGTGCTCAAGTAATTGATCCACGTGGAATCCAAGGTATATCAAAGCCAATTTTAATTAGCAATGATTTTTATTTTAGTAATGAGCACAAAGCAACATATATCATGGAAAAATAAAGTCTAACTCTCTTATTATGCATCGGCATGTTATAAAAGAACAATTCATGCACATAAAGTAAAGGCCAATACATAGCATAAACAGTTTCTTGCAATTTTATCGTATTAGAAACATAGAGAGGTGGAGGTGCAGTTCCTCTCTCATAATAATTACAGGTAGGAGAAGCAAGCACATGCATATTATATTCATCGAAATCATCATGTGTGATAATAACACGCAACCCATCAATATAATCCTTAATAAGCGCAAACTTCTATGATATAGTCTAGTTGGGAGAATTCAAAAAGATAATAGGACTATCATGTGTGGGTGCAATAGCAATAATTTAATTCTTAACATAAGGAACTATAGCAAGTTCATCTCCATAAGCATTAATTCATATTGGCATCATGGCCACAAGCATAACAAGCATCAAGTTCATCAAAAAGGGATATTTCAAATGAATCCCATTGATCATACCAATCATCATAGCATTCATCCTTCGGTAAGCAGGAAGGGCAATTAAACAATGTATGAGTTGAAGAGTTACTCCCATTAGAAGGTGGGCACGGGTAGCTAATTCGTTCTTCCTCCTTTTGTTCTTTGCTCTCCTCATCATCTTTTTCATCTAATGAGCTCACAGTTTCAGCAATTACTTCTTCCATAGATTCCTGCAAAATATTAGTCTCTTCTTGGATAGCGGAGACTTTCTCAATAAATTCATCAATATCGGCATTGTATTTATAATTCTCGTAGCAATATTTAAGTATGGCATCATTTTCAGATCTATAAACGGCATCATAATATTCTTCATATTCTTACAAACAAACATTTAATCTCACAAGCACCCTTAAAAGCAAAAAAATCTTCTATTCATTCCGCATCATAGTAATCATATATACCATTAGCATAAGAAGCCAAGGTTTCATTATCATTAAATTCACATGAAAAGGGAAGGTGTGGAGCCTTCATCCTAGAGCAACAAGTATAATCATATCTCAAGCATAAATTCCAATCATACCATTGCAAACAATCAATTTGATCCCATAAGACTTTCCTTTTTGAGTCAAGCAATAACCTCTAGAGTATCCATGTTGATCCAACGTGTCTCCCATTATCAAGTTGAATCGGGTTTTCTCAGGATTATCAAAGTAGTGTTTAATATTTTCCACATAGCGAGCATCAAGGGTTTTAGGAGGTTCTCCATCTCCATGAGGAGGAAGTACAACTACTTTTTTGGAATTTCGTGTTCCATATCCATAACTAAAGATAGAAAACAACTTAGAACAGAAAATAAAAACTACTTAGGGATAAAGCAAACAAGCACACACGAGAATATTCACCCCACGTTGTTGCTCCCCGGCAACGGCACCAGAAAAATGTCTTCATAGCCCACAAGTATAGGTGATAAATTGTAGCTTTTTCGATAAATAAGAGTGTCAAAACCAATCAGGTGCTAAAGGTAGGATTTATATTCCCTTCAAGTTCTATCGACCACCGATACAACTCTACGCACACTTAACGTTCGCTTTACCTAGAACAAGTATGAAACTATTTTATAGGTGTAGGATAAGTTTGCAAGAATAAAACTAGAAATACTTAGTGGAAATAAAACTAGGAGTAATTTGCAAGATAATGAAAGTTAGCTGTTTAGTAGAAAGATTTTAGTAACACAAGAGAAGGATTTTGTCCCTAGGCAATCGATAACTAGACCGGTAATCATAATTGCAATTTTATAGGAGGGAGAGACATGAGCTAACATAGTTTATGTACTTGGATCATATGCACTTATGATTGGAACTCTAGCAAGCATCCACAACTACCAAAGATCATTAAGGAAAAATCCAACCATAGCATTAAGTATCAAGTCCTCTTTACTCCCATACGCAACAACTCCCTTACTCGGGTATATGATTCAGTCACTCACGCCACCCACCATAAGCGAATCAAGAACGTATTACAACACCCTACAAAGGGGACCCCTCATGCTTGCGTGACACGAAGGGCACCATAGGACATCACCAAAATAAAACATACAACTCAAACCAATCACGATCATCAATTTACCCATAGGACAAAACGGATCTACTCAAACATCATAGGATGATACATCATTGGATAATGATATATAGCATTAAGCACCATGTTTAAGTAGATATTACAGCAGGGAGAGGAGGTGTTACACCGCTGCATAGAGGGGGGAGAGTTGGTGATGATGGCGGCGAAGTTGTTGGTGTGGATCGTCGTCACCATGGTTACCCCAACAGCACTCCGGTGCCACCGTGAGAGAGGGGAGAGAGCCCCCCTGTTGGGAACCATTGCATCGAAAACAAAAAAATTCTACGCACACGCAATGATCTATCCACGGAGATGCATTGCAATGAGAGGGAGAGTGTGTCTACGTACCCTCATAGACCGTAAGCGGAAGCATTTCACATCGCGGTTGATGTAGTCAAACTTCTTCGCGCTTAGACCGATCAAGTACCGAAGGCACGACACCTCCGCGTTCTGCACACATTCAGCTCGGTGACGTCCCTCGCCTTCTTGATCCATCAAGATGTTGAGGTAGTAGATGAGTTCCGTTAGCACAACGACGTGGTGACGGTGATGGTGAAGTGATCTCCGCAGGGCTTCGCCTAAGCACTATGAAAATATGACCGGGGGTGTAAATGGTGGAGGGGGGTGCCGCACACGGCTAGGCAATTGTCTGGTGTGTGATAGGCACCCCCCTCCCACATATATATAGGTGGGAGGGAGGGAGGAACAGCCATAGGAGGCACCCAAGTAGGAGGAATCCTACTTGGAATCCCCTCCAAGCTGCGCCCCTCCACTGCCATATATAACCGAGGGGGAAGGAAAGAGGGAAGGGGAGGGAAGGAAGTGGGAATCCTAATCCACACTTTCCTTTCCCTTCCCCCTTTCCTTCTCCTCCTTAGGACGGCTCATATGGGGGAGCACCAGCCCCTTGTGGCTGGTGCGTTTTCCCTCTTGGTCCATAAGGCCCATATCTTTTGCCAGGGGTTCCCGGAACCCCTTCCGGTGACCCGATAAGTACCCGTTACCCCCCGAAATACTTCCGGTGTCCAAATACCATCGCCCTATATATCAATCTATACCGCTCAACCATTTCGAGACTCCTCGTCATGTCTGTGATATCATCTGGGACTCTGAACAACAATCGATCACCAAATCACATAACTCATATAATACTATATCGTCATTGAACATTAAGCGTGCGGACCCTACGGGTTCGAGAACTATGTAGGCATGACCGAGACACCTCTCCAGTCAATAACCAATAGCGGAACCTGGATGCCCATATTGGCTCCTACATATTCTACGAAAATCTTTATCAGTCGAACCGTTATGACAACATACGTAATTCCCTTTGTTCATCGATATGTTACTTGCCCGACATTCGATCATCGGTATCTTCATACCTAGTTCAATCTTGTTACCGACAAGTCTCTTTACTCGTTCTGTAATACATCACCTTGTGACTAACTCCTTAGTCGTTTGCTTGCAAGCTTATGATGTGTATTACCGAGAGGGCCTAGAGATACCTCTCCGATACTCGGAGTGACAAATCCTAATCTCGATCTATGCCAACTCAACAAACACCTTGGGAGATACCTGTAAAGCATCTTTATAATCACCTAGTTACGTTGTGACGTTTGATAGGACACAAGGCATTCCTCCAGTATCCGGGAGTTGCATAATCTCATAGTTGAAGGAATATGTATTTGACATGAAGAAAGTAATAGCAATAAAACTAAACAATCATTATGCTAAGCTAAGAGATGGGTCTTGTCCATCACATCATTCTCCTAATGATGTGATCCCGTTATCAAATGACAACTCATGTCCATGGTTAGGAAACCTTAACCATCTTTGATAAACAAGCTAGTCTAGTAGAGGGTCACTAGGGACACAGTGTTTATTTATGTATTCACACATGTATCAAGGTTTCTGATCAATACAGTTCTAGCATTAATAATAGGATTTTTATTTCTGCACCCTAGTTCGTTAGTTGTACTCATTCATCCCCATGCTCTTAACTTTTGCTCACTTTTCCCCACTCCCTTGGCCAAAACCCTCAGAACAGGTTACAACGGACGTTGCCGTCGGGTCAATGCCTTTGACTGTTAACATTGATGAGTGGGGCCGTGTAGGGCCGAGTCCACCTTTGACCGTTTACCCGTATAGTGGTTTTGTATGCTGACCGTACAGTGGTATTCGTATATGTGGGCGCATGCAACTGACCGCGGTCATGTGGTAGCACGTGTCGATGGGACATGCCCGAAATGTCCCATCGTATAAAGAGGGGGAACCACCTCCCAGCACATCGCCCCTACCATTCCCCCCAGGGTTTTCCCCCAAATCCTTTCCCTGCCGCATCGTCTTCCTGTCCGCCACCGGTCTCGCTCTCCTCCACTGCCTCCACCATACCGTCTTGCTCTCCCCCACCGCATCCTCTTCCTCACCTTCATCGCCTCCATCTATCCAATGGCGGAAGCTCGTGGCGACACCGGCATAGCGGCCGGAGATGTAGTGGAGGTACAGGGCGCGGTGACCGCAGATGAAGTGAAGGACGTTGGCGACGTCCATAGCAGTGTGGGGAAACTTGCAACCACTGCGGATGTGGATAAGGAGGTGACGGCCTCTGCCTCAATGCTGCTGGAGCAGAAGGTGACGGCGTCGAGCGGTGCAGTCCATCCCGATACCCCTAATGCGCAGCCTGGCGAGGAGCAGGAGGTATTTGCACTTGCTTGTTAGTCGCAATATTTAGGATATTAGCTTGTAGAGTTAGTTGCATTGGTTAGATTGTGATTCATATGGTAGTACAGATGGTTAGAGTAGTTGGTTTGACGGATGGGACAGGGTTTTTTGTATGGGGGGGATGGGGGGTTTTGTACTAGGGTTTGTTGGATTACATTCGTTGCAAAAATGCTAGATAGATCTGTATGAGGGATAGGGATCTCTGTGATTCAATGCTTATTAGATTTTGTTTTTAATGCTACATAGATTGGTTTTTTTAATGCTACAGACATGTATGCTTATTAGATTGGGTCTCTATTAGATTTATTTTTGAATGCTACGCAGATTGGGGTTTTGAATGTCATATGCCCAAATTGAATCCTTTATTAAGAATTTATTTGATTCCTTAGTATATAAATTTGTCCACAATATGTAGTTATATTAGCTCTGTTGTTCAATGTGTGTGCATGACAATGGAAAATGCAAATAGGATCATAGTATATTAGCCCTATGATCAATGTGTCATGTGTGCATATCTAAAATTTCCCCAATTTTCAATTGGCATATGTATTTACTAGTGATGGGTGTAATTGTATATTTAGGAGGATGATGGTTCAAGAAAAAAGAGGAAGCTGGCCCTTAGTGGGTTCAACCCGTACGATCCAGAGTATAGTGATGAGGAAGAATATGAGGTAAGCCTACTTGAAATTTAGATTGTTCATTTAGTTCCTTTGACATGGTGTATATGAATCTATAATGTGTTAATGTAATTCATTCATGTGTGCAGTATGATTTTGGAGAAGATGTGTACAAGGGCAACGTCACGTCCTTCACAACGAAGGAGGTGGAGAAGATCAAGGCCAAGGGAGTTGCGTCCTTCTACAACCGCAAGATCAAGAAGTGTCACTCCCCTACTGCACCACCAAGCCAAAGCCAAAGGATGGCCGCTTCGATCACCTTGTGTCTCATGCAGAGGATGTAGCGATTCATGGGGAGGACTACATCATCAGGGGGCAGCATGCTGCCCTCACGAAGGCCCTGTCTTCGGTGTGATGTGATGAACTGAATGTGGTAGCATGTTTTATCTTTATCTTTTGGGTTACTTTTGGTGAACTGAATGTGGCTGTTTATGATGTGTTGAACTGAATCTATGGTGATGGTAGTAATGTATTATGCTATCTATATTTGTTTGTCCTTCAATTTGCTTGTGGTGTATGGTTAGTTCTGTTTAGATGTTGTGAACTAGGAGTTTAGGTGCTGGAATGATCACATGTTGTTTTAGTGTTGCTTCACTGATCAGACATGCTGCTTTTTCTCACCACATTAGGTGCTGCAATGATCACACATATTTATTAATCAAATGCATGCTTTTGCCCACCAACATGTTGAAGGAAATATGCCCTAGAGGCAATAATAAAGTTATTATTTATTTCCTTATATCATGATAAATGTTTATTATTCATGCTAGAATTTTATTAACCGGAAACATGATACATGTGTGAATACATAGACATACAGAGTGTCACTAGTATGCCTCTATTTGACTAGCTCGTTGATCAAAGATGGTTATGTTTCCTAGCCATATACGTGAGTTGTCATTTGATTAACGAGATCACATCATTAGGAGAATGATGTGATTGACTTGCCCATTCCGTTAGCTTAGCACTTGATCGTTTAGTTTGTTGCTATTGCTTTCTTCATGACTTATACATGTTCCTATGACTATGAGATTATGCAACTCCCATTTACCGGAGGAACACTTTGTGTGCTACCAAACGTCACAACGTAACTGGGTGATTATAAAGGTGCTCTATAGGTGTCTTCGAAGGTACTTGTTGGGTTGGCGTATTTCGAGATTAGGATTTGTCACTCCGATTGTCGGAGAGGTATCTCTGGGCCCACTCGGTAATACACATCACTCAAGCCTTGTAAGCATTGTAACTAATGAGTTCGTTGCGGGATGATGTATTACGGAATGAGTAAAGAGACCTGCTGGTAACGAGATTGAACTAGGTATTGAGATACCGACGATCGAATCTCGGGCAAGTAACATACCGATGACAAAGGGAACAACGTATGTTGTTATGTGGTTCGACCGATAAAGATCTTCGTAGAATATGTAGGAGCCAATATGAGCATCCAAGTTCCGCTATTGGTTATTGACCGTAGACGTGTCTCGGTCATGTCTACATAGTTCTCGAACTCGTAGGGTCCGCATGCTTAAAGTTCGATGACAGTTATATTATGAGTTTATGTGTTTTGATGTACCAAAGGTAGTTCGGAGTCCCGGATGTGATCACAGACATGACGAGGAGTCTCGAAATGGTCAAAACATGAAGATTAATATATTGAACGACTATATTCGGACACCGAAATGGTTCAGGGGGTTATCGGATATATACCGAAATACCGGGGGGGTTACTGGACCCCCCCGGGGGTTATTGGGTCTCATGGGCCCAAGTGGTGGAACAGGAGAGGTGGCAGGAGGTGGCGCGCGGCCTCCCTTGCCCCAATCCGAATTGGGAAAGGGAAGGGGGCGGCGGCCCCCCTTCTCCTTCCTGCTCCCCACCCCCTCCTTCCCCCTTCTCCTAGTTGGAATAGGAAAGGGGGGGAAACCTACTTGGAGTAGGATTGCCCCCCCTTGGGCACGCCTCCTCCCCTTGGTCAGCCCCCTCCTCCTCCCCCATTATATACGGAGGAGGGGGGCACCCCATAGACATACCAATTGATCTCTTAGATCTTTTAGACGTGTGCGGTGCCCCCCTCCACCATAATCCACCTTGGTCATATCCACTACTGGAATCAGCTACTTTGCCATCTGCCAGTTCTTTGCCGTCCGCTAGCGGACGGCAAAGAAGCTCTTTGCCATCAGCTTCCAAAAAGCGGACGGCAAAGAACTGGCTGATGGCAAAGACCAAGTTTGCCATCAGCCAGTTCTTTGCCGTCTGCTAGCGGACGACAAAGATTCTTTGCCGTCGGCTAGCGGACGGCAAAGGGTGGCGGACGGCAAAGAGGGAGGGCCCCACGTAACGTTAACGGGGCCGCGCCCCACCCCCCTCTCTCTCTTTCTCTCCCACCTCTCGCCAGCCCCGTCGCACCACCCCGCCGCCGCCGCCCCAGCGCCCCCGCCCCGTCGCCCTACAACCCCGCTGC
>NC_041390.1:401356472-401411003 GCF_002162155.2 Triticum dicoccoides | reverse complement strand
GTTCGTGGGTGAGCACAAATGACAAGTCCTCCTCCCCCATTAATTATTTGATCTATTCCGATGAAACTTGATAGCTAGCTATATATGTGTCTTGAATCATCAGTATGCGTAACCAATATGTGTCTCCCGTTCGAAAGCGTCATAGTTATAAATATGCATGCATTTGCATATTTATAACCTTGATTCTTTTGAATTGTCCAACGCTATCCATGGACAGCCCGAGTATGTGTAGATTGGGTTCATTTTCCCATATGCTTTGCTCCGGATCCGACGCATATATTTCGTCAGTGCCTCCCCTGTTGTTCTCCGGGTACACATCCTCTCTGTTTATTGCAGAGACGTGTATCAGGAGAACAGCGGGGAGGTGCTGCCGAAATTTTGCGTCGGATCCGGAGCATAGCATGGGAAAATGAACCCAATCTACACGTACACGGGTGGGATTAGGACCTATCATTACCTATTAGAGTGTAGGTTGCATGGACGTAATAAAATTGACAAAGTAGATCAACTGATGAATATATACATGGTGAATTACATATATAATTGTTGTGTGTCCAGTAGCTCTGAAAGTCAAGATGAGTGATCGTGCTTGGATGTATACCGGTCACACTGGTCAGAACAAATGGAGCGCTGAATGGTTCACAAAAACTAAGGGGTTTGTGCAAGCCGCATTTGCAAATGGCCAAAAGAAAACCTGGTGCCCCTGTTTCCGGTGCGGCAATTGGGAAAAGAAGACAGAGGCTGAAATGGGCAAACACCTGCAGAAGAGTGGTTTTACGCCCGATTATACGGCGTGGACATTTCATGGTGAGTCTGCCCAACGTGACCGAGCTGAGGTGGATCGTCGTCGCACCGACGAGCATGGTACCAGGATGGAAAACATGGTGCAAGGCTATGACGATGCTCGGGATTCAGACGAGGAGATGGAGGAATCTGCAAAGGCCTTCAATGAAATGTTGGAGTCTTCGAAACGTCCGCTCCACGAGCACACTGAGCTTTGTCAGTTGGATGCCATCTCACAAGTAATGGCTCTGAAGGCTCAGTTCAACTTGGGCAGAGAATGCTATGACGCAATTATGACAGTATTTGGACGCTTTCTACCCAAAGGCCATGTAATGCCTGCAAACCTGTACCAGTCGGACAAAATCCTCCGTGCACTAAAGATGCCCTATGAGAAGATACATGCCTGTGAGAAAGGATGTGCCTTATTTAGGTTTGACTATGCGGACTTGAACTATTGTCCCATTTGCAAGTCTTCCAGGTATATTGTGGTAGACAACGGTATGGGTGAGAAGACACAGACCAAAATCCCCGTTAGTGTTCTTCGGTATATGCCAATCGTACCAAGACTTCAACGTCTTTTCATGGTCGAAGAGACGGCCAGACAGATGACATGGCACAAAACAGGCAAAAGAACCGAACTAGATGCTGATGGGAATCTGATGATGGTACACACATCGGATGGTGTTGCGTGGAAAAAGTTTGATGAATTACATGCTGACAAAGCGGCAGATCCGAGGCATCCTCGAGTCGGCATCAACACGGATGGGTTCAGTGTGTTTGGTATGACGGCAGCCCAATACAGTTGTTGGCCCGTATTTGTCTTTCCACTCAATCTCCCCCCCGGACAGATTATGCAAAGAAAGAACATTTTCCTGACGTTGATAATTCCAGGACCCAACTATCCGGGCAAAAATATGAATGTGTACATGCAGCCACTTAAGGATGAATTGCAAGAAGCCTGGGATAATGGGTTCAAGACATACGACGCCTTTAGCAAACAGAACTTCATAATGCGTGTCTGGTACATGTACTTGACGCATGACTTGCCGGCGTATGCGCTATTCGTTGGCTGGTGTGTGCATGGAAGGTTCCCGTGCCCCACATGCAAGGGAGCTCTTGAGTTTCGTTGGCTTCAGGCCGGTCGCAAGTTTTCTTGCTTCGACATGCATAGACAGTTCCTGGATCCTCGCCATAAGTTCAGGAAAGACAAGAAGAACTTCATCAGGGGTAGAGTTGTCAAAAACTCTGCACCACCTGCATTGACAGGCCAACAGACCCTGGATCAGTTAAACACTCTCGAGCCAGATCCACAACGTCCAGGGTACTTCAAGGGGTATAATACTAAGCACGCGTGGACTCACAAAACATGCTTATGGGATCTGCCTTACTTCAAAGACCTCCTTTGCCCACACAACATCGACGTGATGCACACTGAGAAGAATATCGCCGAGGCACTTTTTGGTACATTGTTCGGCATAGATGGGAAGTCAAAGGATAATACTAAGGCTAGATTCGATCTGGAGGCGCTATGTCATAGGCCGTTACAAAACATGAAAGAACCGAAAGGAAAGCAGAACTGGACGAAGCCAAAGGCATGGTTCAATCTTGGAAGGCCAGCTATGAGGGAAATTCTCTTGTGGGTGCAACAGCAGTTGATGTTCCCCGATGGGTATGCAACGAATCTAAAGAGGGGAGCGAATCTTGATAAGCTGAAGATATTTGGTCTGAAGAGTCATGATTGGCACATATGGATTGAGCGGGTAATGCCGGTGATGTTGCGTGGCTTCATCCCTGAGGATGAATGGCTAGTACTGGCAGAACTCAGCTATTTCTTCCGTGTTCTTTGTGCGAAAGAACTATCGCCTGGCGTGCTAGAAGAAATGGAAGAGTTGGCGCCGAAGTTGATCTGCAAGTTAGAGAAGATCTTTCCATCGGGCTTCTTTAATCCAATGCAGCATTTGATTTTGCATCTCCCGACCGAGGCAAGATTGGGGGGGCCCATGCAAAATCGTTGGTGCTACCCAACTGAGAGGATGCAGAAGACGCTTCGAGAAAAATGTAAAAATAAACGTAGAATTGAAGCATCGATGGCTGAGGCATTCATCACAGAGGAGGCGGCAAACTTCGTAACAGCGCACTACGAAGCCAAAAATCGTCATTTGCATAATCCGAAGCCTCGGTACAATGCTGACGAGCCTAAAAAGGGTGGATCCAACCTCAGCCTATTCAAAGGGAATCTTGCACCAGCTAGTGTTTCACATCCAGTATCTTTGGATAAGGAAGAATGGCGGACCATTTCGTTGTATATCTTCAACAACCTGATAGAAGTGCGGCCGTACATCGAGTAAGTTCTCGGTACATTGTTTCGCAACTTCTATTTCCTTTGAACTACTCTTATTCCTGGATATGTCATACAGTCGATACGTCGCCATATTCTCGTATGGAGCGGAGATCCAAAAGGATTCCGTCGAAGAGTATGAGCTTCTCGTAAAGCAAGGAGGTGGCTATCCCGGTTTCATCTCTTGGTTCAAACAAACGGTAATTTCTATTAGACAATTTCATTTCATTCGCTAATTTGTGCATAATGCAACAATCCTTTCATATTAAACTTGTAGGCTAATTCAGAGTCTATGGACGCCGAATTGAGACAAGTCGCTAATGGTTTTGACTATAAGGTCCGTTCATTTGACAAGTACGACATCAACGGGTATCGCTTTCGTACCTATGGCAAAGGGCTATCTATGGCCGACCGAAAGTCAACAAATTGTTGTGTATCTGCTATCAGCGAAGGAGGTACCGAGTATTATGGGAGAGTTGAAGCAATTTATGAACTTCTGTTCTATGGTGAAAACCCACTGAATGTCGTAGTCTTCAAATGTTATTGGTTTCAGCCGAAGGAGACTAGAAGGACTCATGAACATGTAGGGCTAGTTGAAATCAACCAAAACACTCATTTAGATGTTCCTGATGTCTATATTATGGCTCAACAGGCGACCCAAGTATTCTATCTACCGTGGGCCTGCCAAACTAATCCAAATCTGAAAGGTTGGGATGTCGTTTATGAAGTGCCGCCACATGCTAGACTTTCTCCCCCAAAGGAAGAGGATTATGAACCTCACATTAACCCAGACACATATGAAGGAGAATTCTTCCAAGAGGCACATCTTTCCAAAAAGCGTTTCAAGAACGGCTATACTTCACCCCAAAACATTGAAGTAGACAGCGACAATGAATCTGACATCACCCCAGAGGAGGAACAAGAAGAGCCGGAACAAGAAGAGGTTACTGCTACGGATGACCTGTCAATGCTTGATCGATTACGTCAAGGTGGCCTTGCACATGTTGATGCCAATGAACCCTATGAGCCCGTCATTGATTATAGTGATGATGATGATTATGCATTTATTGATGATACTGATCGAGATTATTAGTAGTGTCAGGTATTACATTTTTTTATGTTGTACTTAATGACGATACACTTAAGTGATACACATATTATTATTCATGTCGGTCTTTTTTTATGTTGTACTAATTTCGTTTACTGTTTGTCATGGCAGGTGTTGAAAGATGGTGGGCGCTGGTCGGGAGCGTGGTCTGAGGTCTTCCATTCCAGACGCACCTCTCCGCCGAGCGTTGCTGGACAGTATGGCCACACCGCCGGGCCCTTCTTCGTCGACCGCGGTGCCCAGCAGGGGATGGGGTAGGAAGAGAGGAGGTGGGGCACGTGGTCGTGGGAGAGGAGGTAGGGTGACTGCTACGGTGCCTTCCTTGCCGCCACCCCCAGCTGTTTCACCCGAGCACGTGACTGCTAGGGTGGACTCGTCCGAGGAGGAGGCTACACGGACTCCGGTCCATGAGCCTCCGGTCCACGGGTCTTGGGCCCACAAGCCTCGGGTCGACTGGCCTTCGGCCCACGAGAGTTCGGCCCACGTGACCCCGGAGGAGCACACGTCCGGATGGGGTACCTGGCCGGATCAGCCTGAGGAGCCGAGTGGCCATGCTGATGATGGCGGGGAGCCGACTGATCTTGAGGAGGAGGGGGGCACCGTCTACCAGCATGGTGCTACACGGCTCCCGTCCGTGCCGGTGACCCGCGAGCAGAGGTGGTTGATTTTCCCTGATGGGGAGAGGTACGTAAGTGCATTTAATATTTTTGTACCTTGTGCATTCATGTTTTTTCAAATAACTAATGCGTTGGCCTTGTCATGCTGCAGGGGTTGGGACCACCATCATAGTGTCCACCGGCCCAACTCCGTCCTTGGAGTTCTTTGCCGGCAAAACTTCTCGGGGTTTGTCACGTTGCCTGGTGAGGGTCGGCTTCCAGAGCTTGGATTGAGCTGGGAGCACTACGTGGCTGCCCCGGCCCCGCCGGATGAGATTATCGACGGTGTCGTGTGCGACACGAGGGCAGACATGATGATCAGAAAGTTCTGGGTAATTTCTCCTTTACACATTTAAAAATCTTCAACTAGCTAGTTATTAATTGTACTAATCAATATTGTCTCATTTGATTGCAGACATTCTACAGGTGTAAGGAGGGATACGAGGAGGACGCGGCACATGTTATCGAGAACGTCTGCAAGCGCCTACTCCAGAACTTACGGCACGAGGCTCGGGTGCAGGCTGTTCGAGACTACTACGCCTTGCGTGGTATCAAGAAGACCAAGCCGGCGTGCCGCGATAAGTTCCTGAGTAAGGAGCAGTACATGAAGGTAATTCTTAAGGCCTTCTCTACTTAAGTTCCTTCATTTAGTAATTCTTAGCCGTAGCGCTCAAGTTTCTATTTGCTAACTTAGGCGCCTCCGAGATGGTGTGCGGATCGGATGGATTGGTGGGAGGTGTTGGTCGATGAGTGGTGCTCAAAACAATGGCTAGCCCTCCACAACGAGGCCAAGGACAAACGTGCCCAAATGGAAGGTGTGCCACACCATCAAGGCAGCTCCAACTTATATCAGTTCGGGCGCAACTGGGTATGTGGTTTGCTTCATGATTCATGCAATTCATTCATCATGCTAGCTTGAGCCCTTTAATTACTAATTTTCATTGTTTCTCTCTTTCAGGCACGCTACAATAAGGCGGATAAGGTGCCAGAGGTGTATGACCTGTATGCCATGGCCCACACTGCCTCTTTCAAGAAAGTCAAGGCTTTCTCTCAGTCTGACCTCGATGATGCAAACAACTTCACCAACATCTCCTCCCACAACAAGCTTGTGAGATATAGAGATGAGGGGAAGGCGAGGAAAGGGGAGGACTTTAACCCGAGCTAGGGTCCCATTGATCCAGAGCTGTTGATGATATCTGGTGGCGGGAGGTCCCATGGCTCCATAGCCATTGGAGATGGACTTATCCGTTGTCCTAGCACTCTCCCGGAGATCAAGGCGCGCCAGTCGAGCTCCGCTCCTGAGATAAGGCCTCGTGAACGGCCAGTGCAACTCGCCATCAAGGTTAGTGATACGTACTCAGTTATCTTTCTCCATTACATTGTGTGCGCTTCCATCAATGATTACAAATGGTCATGTGAGTGGTGTTGCAGGCTGCTATACAGAGTGAGAGAGATAGAACGGAGAAACTTCTGGCGGAGGCGGCGGAGAGGCAGCGGGAGTTGGAGGAGAGGACGACAAAGATGATGGAGGAGGAGAGGGCACGGAATGACATGCAGGCAAGGGCCATGTACGAGCTCCTTGTGGTAAGTTTCTTCTGTAGATTAGCCAAAACATTCATGTAGTGTTTGTCTCATTACTAACTAGTATGACTGAGTCGTCAAAACCAAATGTGCAGTCTGTGTGCGAGAAGACAGGTCAGACCGCTCCGCCGATGCCAGTGATTGCTCCTGGGACCACGGTGAGTTTTATTTGAATGGACATTACTTGCTAGTCTTAACATTTGAGTGTCATCATGCTAACAAGACATTGGAAATGATCTTTGGTGCAGCGTAACTCCAGACAAGCATCGCACGATCCTTCTCCAGCTACCGACACGAGCCACCCCGCTCCTACACCTCCTGGATCTTGGTAAGTTTATCTAGTGTTTTGCTTAACACATGCATAAAGACCTAGACTTAGCTTTATTTCCTCCAATGCTTACCATAATGACCTAGACTTAGCTTCTTCTCCTCCAAAATGACTTAATGAGCTTACTGACCTCCAAAACCATCCATTTTACCTAAGTTAGCTCTAAAACGATCTGTACTTAGCTTACTTATGTCAAAAATTGCATAATTAGCTTAGTTAGCTCATAGACGATCCATTTTACCTAAGTTAGCTCTAAAATGACCCATTTTACCTAGGTTAGCTTATAAATGATCCAGTTCATCCAAGTTAGCTCAAAAATGACCCATTTTACCTAGATTAGCTCCTAAATGATCCATTTTACCTACGTTAGCTTTAAAATGACCCATTTCACCTAGGTTAACTCCAAAATGACCCATCTTACCTAGGTTATCTCATAAACGATCCATTTCAACTAATTTAACTCAGAAACAATCCATTTCACCAAGTTAGCTAAAAAACGATCCATTTCACCTAAATTAGCTCTTAAATGATCCATTTCACCTAAGTTAGCTCAAAAAGATCCATTTCAACTAAATTAGCTCATAAATGATCCATTTCACCTAAGTTAGCTAAAAACGATCCATTTCAACTAAGTTAGCTCATAAATGATCCATTTCACCTAAGTTAGCTAAAAAACGATCCATTTCACCTTAGTTACCTCAAAAACGATCCATTTGACCTTAGTTAGCTCATAAACGACCCATTTCAACTAAGTTAGCTCATAAATGATCCATTTCACCTTAGCTAGCTCATAAATGACCCATTTCAACTTAGTTAGCTCATATATGATCCATTTCACGTAAGTTAGCTCATAAATGATATACTCTTCTTGTTCTAGTCTTCTTCTTGTTCTACTCTTCTTGTTCTAGTCTTCTTCTTGTTCTACTCTTCTTCTTGTTCTACTCTTCTTGTTCTAACTTTCTTATTTTTCATTTTGCAGATTTCATTCACTTGACGGAAGCTTGCATAGACGGAGTGCTCCTTATCCCTTTCTCTGTTTCTTTTGTATCGTTGAACTATGCATGTATCGTTGGATGAAACTGTTGTAATATATATGGTTGGATGCCTCTATGTTGAACTTGTTATGTATGATGGAACTATGCATGTAATATATATGGTTGGATGATGAAGTTATGTGTTGGATATCTTATATGTTTGCTATGTAATGGCCTTTTGAAATATATCTATATATGTCATATATATTTGTGATGAAAATTGTTGGATTTAATAAAAACAGATAAAAGAGCCAATATGCAGGCTCTTTGCCGTCTGCCACCGACGGCAACGGGCTCTTTGCCGTCCGCCGCGGACGGCAAAGAAGACACGTGGCATCTAGTTGTGCTTCCTGGGAGCTGACCCATTTGGTCAGTTTGCGTATAGTGGCAGACGGCAAAGACTTTGCCATCAGTGGCGGACGGCAAAGAACCTGCACTTTGCCATCAGTGGCAGACGACAAAGAACCTGCCATGTAGTGACGTGTAGATGACATCATACGGCGGACGGCAAAGACACTAGAAATTTTGCCGTCAGCGGCGGACGGCAAAGGCCTGCCGTTAGCCACTTAACGGACTGATAGCGTAATTATTGCCGTCCGCTCTCTTTGCCTTCCGCTGCAGACGGCAAAGGGCCTTTGCCGTCAGCCGCCAGGAAGCAGACGGCAAAGTAGCTGAGTTACCGTAGCCTACTTTGCCGGAGCCTTTTGCCGTCCGCGGCTGACGGCAAAGGCCTTTGCCGTCCGCCGTTCATGCCTTTGCCGTCCGCCGTGGCAGACGACAAAGTAGATGATTCCTGTAGTGATCGTAGCGGTGCTTAGGCGAAGCCCTGCGTCGGTAGAACATCATCATGGTCGCCAGGCCATCGTGCTCGCGGAACTCTCCCTCAAAGCTCGGTTGGATCGGAGTTCGAGGGACGTCATCGAGTTGAACGTGTGCAGAACTCGGAGGTGCCATGCGTTCGGTGCTTGATCGGTCGGATCGTGAAGACGTACGACTACATCAACCGTGTTGTGCTAACTCTTCCGCTTTCGGTCTACGAGGGTATGTGGACACACTCTTCCCTCTCATTGCTATGCATCACCATGATCTTGCGTGTGCGTAGGATTTTTTTTTGATATTACTACGTTCCCCAACAGTGGCATCCGAGCCTGGTTTTATGCGTTGATGTTATATGCACGAGTAGAACACAAGTGAGTTGTGGGCGATATAAGTCATACTGCTTACCAGCATGTCATACTTTGGTTCGGCGGTATTGTTGGATGAAGCGGCCCGGACCGAAATTACGCGTACGCTTACGCGAGACTGGTTCTACCGACATGCTTTACACACAGGTGGCTGGCGGGAGTCAGTTTCTCCAACTTTAGTTGAACCGAGTGTGGCTACGCCCGGTCCTTGAGAAGGTTAAAACAACACTAACTTGATGAACTATCGTTGTGGTTTTGATGCGTAGGTAAGAACGTTTCTTGCTCAGCCCATAGCAGCCACGTAAAACTTGCAACAACAAAGTAGAGGACGTCTAACTTGTTTTTGCAGGGCATGTTGTGATGTGATATGGTCAAGACATGATGAAATATAAGTTGTTGTATGAGATGATCATGTTTTGTTGAAGTTATCGGCAACTGGCAAAAGCCTTATGGTTGTATCTTTATTGCATAAGATGCAAGTGCCGAATAATTGCTTTACTTTATCGCTATAGTTTGCGAGACGACCATGTGACGACACATTGATATAGATCAAGATGATGGAGATCATGGTGTCATGCCGGTGACGATGGAGATAATGACGATGCTTTGGAGATTGAGATCAAAGGCACACGATGATGCTTGCCATATCATGTCACATATTTTGATTGCATGTGATGTTTATCTTTTATACATCTTTTTTTGCTTAGATCGACATTAGCATTATAAGATGATCTCTCACTAAATTTCAAGGTATAAGTGTTCTCCCTGAGTATGCACCATTGCGAAAGTTCTTCATGCTGAGACACCATGTGATGATCGGGTGTGATAATCTCTATGTTCAAATACAACGGGTGCAAAAACAGTTGCACACGCGGAATACTCAAGTTAAACTTGACGAGCCTAGCATATGCAGATACGGCCTCGGAACACTGAGACCGAAAGGATGAGCGTGAATCATATAGTAGATATGATAAACATAGTGATGTTCACCATTGAAACTACTCCATCTCATGTGATGATTAGACATGGTTTAGTTGATATGGATCACGTGATCACTTAGAGGATTAGAGGGATGTCTATCTAAGTGGGAGTTCTTAAGTAATTTGATTAATTGAACTTTAATTTATCATGAACTTAGTCCTGGTAGTATTAGCATATCTATGTTGTAGATCAATAGCTCGCGTTTAGCTCCCCTGTTTTATTTTTGATATGTTCCTAGAGAAAACTAAGTTGAAAGATGTTAGTAGCAATGATGCGGATTGGATCCGTGATCCGAGGATTATCCTCATTGTTGCACAGAAGAATTATGTCCTTGATGTACCGCTAGGTGACATACCTATTGCAGGAGCACATGCAGACGTTATGAACGTTTGGCTAGCTCAATATGATAACTACTTGATAGTTTAGTGCACCATGCTTAACGGCTTAGAATCGGGACTTCAAAGATGTTTTGAACGTCATGGACCATATGAGATGTTCCAGGAGTTGAAGTTAATATTTCAAGCAAATACCCGAGTTGAGAGATATGAAGTCTCCAACAAGTTCTATAGCTAAAAGATGGAGGAGAATAGCTCAAGCAGTGAGCATGTGCTCAGATTGTCTGGGTACTACAATCACTTGAATCAAGTGGGAGTTAATCTTCCAGATAAAATAGTGATTGACCGAATTCTCTAGTCACCATCACCAAGTTAGTAGAACTTCGTGATGAACTATAGTATGCAAGGGATGACGAAAACGATTCCCGAGCTTTTCATGATGATGAAATCGATGAAGGTAGAAATCAAGAAAAGCATCAAATGTTGATGGTTGACAAGACCACTAGTTTCAAGAAAAGGGCAAAGGGAAGAAGGGGAACTTCAAGAAGAACGGCAAGCAAGTTGCTACTCATGAGAAGAAGCCCAAGTCTAGACCTAAGCCTGAGACTAAGTGCTTCTACTGCAAAGGAAATGGTCACTGGAAGTGGAACTGCCCTAGATACTTGGCGGATAAGAAGGATGGCAAAGTAAACAAAGTATATTGGATATACATGCTATTGATGTGTACTTTCCAGTGTTTATAGCAACCCCTCGGTATTTGATACTAGTTCAGTTGATAAGAGTAGTAACTTGAAACGGGAGTTGCAGAATAAACAAAGACTAGTTGAGGGTGAAGTGACGATGTGTGTTGGAAGTGGTTCCAAGATTGATATGATCATCATCGCACACTCCCTATACTTTCGGGATTAGTTTTGAACCTAAATAAGTGTTATCTGGTGTTTGCGTTGAGCATGAATATGATTTGATCATGTTTATTGCAATACAGTTATTCATTTAAGTTAGAGAATAATTGTTGTTCTGTTTACATGAATAAAACCTTCTATGGTCATACACCCAATGAAAATGGTTTGTTGGATCTCGATCGTAGTGATACACATATTCATAATATTGAAGCCAAAAGATGCAAAGTTAATAATGATAGTGCAACTCATTTGTGGCACTGCTGTTTAGGTCATATTGGTGTAAAGCGCATGAAGAAACTCCATGCTGATGGGCTTTTGGAATCACTTGATTATGAATCACTTGATGCTTGCAAACCATGCCTCATGGGCAAGATGACTAAGACTCCGTTCTCCGGAACAATGGAGTGAGCAACTGACTTATTGGAAATAATACATACTGATGTATGCTATCCGATGAGTGTTGAGGCTCGCGGCGAGTATTGTTATTTTCTGACCTTCACAGATGATTTGAGCAGATATGGGTATATCTACTTGATGAAACAGAAGTCTGAAGCATTTGTAAGATTCAAAGAACTTCAGAGTGAAGTGGAAATCATCGTGACAAGAAAATAAAGTTTCTATGATCTGATCGCATAGACAAATATTTGAGTTACGAGTTTGGTCTTCAATTAAAAACAATGTGGAATAGTTTCACAAATTCATGCCACCTGGAACACCACAACATAATGGTGTGTCCGAACGTCAAAATCGTACTATTATTGGATATAGTGCAACCTATGGTGTTTCTTACCGATTTACCACTATAGTTTTGGGGTTATGCATTAGAGACATCTGCATTCACGTTAAAAAGGGAACCATCTAAATCCGTTGAGACGACACCGTATGAACTATGGTTTGGCAAGAAACCAAAGTTGTCGTTTCTTAAAGTATGGGGTTGCGATGCTTATGTGAAAAAGTTTCATCTTGATAAGCTCAAACCCAGGTCGGAGAAGTGCGTCTTCATAGGATACCCAAAAGTAACTATTGGGTACACCTTCTATCACAGATCCGAAGGCAAGATTTTTGTTGCTGAGAATGGATCCTTTCTAGAAGGAGTTTCTCTTGAAAGAAGTGAGTGGGAGGAAAGTAGAACTTGATGAGGTAACTGTACCTGCTCCCTTATTGGAAAGTAGTTCATCACACAAATCTATTTCTGTGACTCCTACACCAATGAGTGAGGAAGCTAATGATGATGATCATGTAACTTCAGATCAAGTTACTACCGAACCGCGTTGGTCAACAGAAGTGAGATCCGCACCAGAGTGGTACGGTAATCCTGTTTTGGAGGTCATATTAATTGACCATGACGAACCTATGAACTATGAGGAAGCGATGATGAGCCCAGATTCCGTGAAATGGCTTGAGGCCATGAAATCTGAGATGGGATCCATGTATGTGAACAAAGTGTGGACTTTGGTTGACTTGCCCGTTGATCAGAAAGACATAGAAAATAAATGGATCTTCAAGAGGAAGACTGACGCTGATAGTAGTGTTACTATCTACGAAGCTAGACTTGTCGAAAAAGGTTTTGACAAAGTTCAAGGTGTTGACTACGATGAGATTTTCTCACTCATAGCGATGCTTAAGTCTATCCGAATCATGTTAGCAAATTGCCACATTTTATGAAATCTGGCAAATGGATGTCAAAACTATATTACTTAATGGATTTCTTAAAGAAGAGTTGTATATGATGCAACCAGGAGGTTTTATCGATCCTAATAGTTCTAAGAAAGTAAGAAAGCTCCAGCGATCCATCTATGGACTGGTGCAAGCATCTCGGAGTTGGAATATATGCTTTGATAAAGTGATCAAAGCATATAGTTTTATATAGACTTGTGGTGAAGCCTGTATTTACAAGAAAGTGAGTGGGAGCACTACGACATTTCTGATAAATATATGTGAATGACATATTGTTGATCGGAAATAATGTAGAATTTTCTGGAAAGCATAAAGGAGTATTTGAAAGTTGTTTTTCAAATAAAGACCTCGGTGAAGCTACTTACATATTGAGCATCAAGATCTATAGAGATAGATCAAGACGCTTGATAAGTTTTTCAATGAGTACATACCTTGACAAGATTTTGAAGTAGTTCAAAATGGAACAGTCAAAGAAAGAGTTCTTACCTATGTTACGAGGTGTGAAATTGAGTAAGAGTCAAAGCCCGACCACGGCAGAAGATAGAAAGAGAATGAAAGTCATTCCCTATGCCTCAGCCATAGTTTCTATAAAGTATGCCATGCTATGTACCAGATCTATTGTATACCCTACACTGTGTTTAGCAAGGGAGTACAATAGTGATCTAGGAGTAGATCACTGGACAACGGTCAAAATTATCCTTAGTGCAATAAGGATATGTTTCTCGATTATGGAGGTGACAAAAGGTTCGTCGTAAAGGGTTACGTCGATACAAATTTTGACACTGATCCACATGACTCTAAGTCTCAATCTGGATACATTTTGAAAGTGGGTGAAATTAGCTAGAGTAGCTCCGTGCAAAGCATTGTTGACATAGAAATTTGCAAAGTACATACGGATCTGAATGTGGCAGACCCATAGGCTAAACTTCTCTCACCAGCAAAACATGATCACACCTTAGTACTCTTTGGGTGTTAATCACATAGCGATGTGAGCTAGATTATTGACTCTAGTAAACCCTTTGGGTGTTGGTCACATGACGATGTGAACTATGGGTGTTAATGACATGGTGATGTGAACTATTAGTGTTAAATCACATGGCGATGTGAACTATATTATTGACTCTAGTACAAGTGGGAGACTGAAGGAAATATGCCCTAGAGGCAATAATAAAGTTATTATTTATTTCCTTATATCATGATAAATGTTTATTATTCATGCTAGAATTGTATTAACCGGAAACATGATACATGTGTGAATACATAGACATACAAAGTGTCACTAGTATGCCTCTATTTGACTAGCTCGTTTATCAAAGATGGTTATGTTTCCTAGCCATAGACATGAGTTGTTATTTGATTAACGGGATCACATCATTAGGAGAATGATGTGGTTGACTTGACCCATTCTGTTATCTTAGCACTTGATCGTTTAGTTTGTTGCTATTGCTTTCTTCATGACTTATACATGTTCCTATGACTATGAGATTATGCAACTCCCATTTACTGGAGGAACACTTTGTGTGCTACCAAAAATAACAATGTAACTGGGTGATTATAAAGGTGCTCTACACGTGTCTCCGAAAGTACTTGTTGGGTTGGCGTATTACGAGATTAGGATTTGTCACTCCGATTGTCGGAGAGGTATCTCTGGGCCCACTCGGTAATACACATCACTCAAGCCTTGCAAGCATTGTAACTAATGAGTTAGTTGCGGGATGATGTATTACGGAATGAGTAAAGAGACCTGCCGGTAACGAGATTGAACTAGGTATTGAGATAATGATGATCGAATCTCGGCGACGTAACATATCGATGACAAAGGGAACAACATATGTTCGGTTTGACCGATAAAGATATTCGTAGAATATGTAGGAGCCAATATGAGCATCCAGGTTCCTCTATTGGTTATTGACCGGAGACGTGTCTCGGTCATGTCTACATAGTTCTCGAACCCGTAGGGTCCGCACGCTTAAAGTTCGATGACAGATATATTATGAGTTTATGTATTTTGATGTACTTAAGGTAGTTCGGAGTCCCGGATGTGATCACGGACATGACAAGGAGTCTCGAAATGGTCGAGACATGAAGATTGATATATTGGATGACTATATTCGGACACCGGAATGGTTCTGGGGGTTATCGGATATATACTGGAGTGCCGTGGGGTTACCGGAACCGCCCGGGGGTTATTGGGCCTCATGGGCCCAAGTGGTGGAAGAGGAGAGGCGACAGCAGGTGGCGCGCGGCCCCCCTTGCCCCAATCCGAATTGGGAAAGGGAAGGGGGAGGCGGCCCCCCTTCTCCTTCCTTCTCTCCACCTCCTCCTTCCCCCTTCTCCTAGTTGGAATAGGAAAGGGGGGCAAAACCTACTTGGAGTAGGATTCCCCCCCCCCCTTGGGCGCGCCTCCTCCCCTTGGCCGGCCCCCTCCTCCTCCCCCATTTATATACGGAGGAGGGGGGCACCCCATATACACAACAATTGATCTCTTAGATCTTTTAGCCGTGTGCGGTGCCCCCCTCTACCATAATCCACCTCGGTCATATCGTAGTGGTGCTTAGGAGAAGCCCTGCATCAGTAGAACATCATCATCATCACCACGCTGTTATGCTGACGGAAATCTCCCTCAAAGCTCAGCTGGATCGGAGTTCGAGGGACGTCATCGAGTTGAACGTGTGCAGAACTCGGAGGTGCCATGCGTTCAGTGCTTGATCGGTCGGATCATGAAGACGTACGACTACATCAACCGCATTGTGCTAACGCTTCCACTTTCGGTCTACGAGGGTACGTGGACACACTCTCCCCTCTCGTTGCTATGCATCACCATGATCTTGCGTGTGCGTAGGATTTTTTTTGAAATTACTACGTTCCCCAACACATGTTTCATTATCCGATGTTCTGAACTGACATTTGATAGGACAGTATAAATTCAAAAAAATGCAAGAAAAACCTTGGCAAACAATATATGTTTGTGTAGGAGATCATGTGTGAAAAATTTGAGGTGATTTAGAGGAGGTCAAAGAAATTTTAATTTGAGAAATGTGCTCCAAATGAGCTCCTAGGATAGGGAAAACAACCCATTTGTAATCAAGTTTTTTTGGACCTACTCTAAATGAGCCAAATGTTTTTTTATTAACATCTATTCAATCTATATAGTGTAGATGTCGGATTACGGGTTCCGGCAAAACCCTTGAAGTTTGAACTCTGGGGTGCGCACGAAGATATCTCTCCCCCAAGCTCATACTCTCGCAACAATCTCAAAGCCTAGCTCGCCGAACCCGAGGAACAAGAGACACAAGAGTTTATACTGGTTCGGGCCACCGTTTGCGGTGTAATACCCTACTCCAGTGTGGTGTGGTGGATTGCCTTGTAGGATGAGGATGTACAAGTACAAGGGAAGAACAACCTTCTGAGGAGAGGTGTTCTTGAGCTTGATGAGCTTGTGTGTGTCCGGAGGGTCTCAATGGTCCGTCCCCTCCTATGGTGGTGGCTGGTCCTATTTATAGAGGCCCGGGTCCTCTTCCCGAATATTAGGCGGGAAGGGATCCGACTGAAGGAAATATGCCATAGAGGCAATAATAAAGTTATTATTTATTTCCTTATTTCATGATAAATGTTTATTATTCATGCTAGAATTGTATTAACTGGAAACTTGATACATGTGTGAATACATAGACAAACATAGTGTCACTAGTATGCCTGTACTTGACCAGCTCGTTAATCGAAGATGGTTGAGTTTCCTAGCCATGGACATGAGTTGTCATTTGATTAACGGGATCACATCATTAGGAGAATGATGTGATTGACTTGACCCATTCCGTTAGCTTAGCACTTGATCATTTAGTATGTTGCGATTACTTTCTTCATGACTTATACATGTTCCTATGACTATGAGATTATGCAACTCCCATTTACCGGAGGAACACTTTGTGTGCTACCAAGCGTCACAATGCAACTGGGTGATTATAAAGGTGCTCTACAGGTGTCTCCGAAGGTACTTGTTGAGTTGGCGTATTTCGAGATTAGGATTTGTCACTCCGATTGTCGGAGATGTATCTCTGGGCCCTCTCGGTAATGCACATCACTATAAGCCTTGCAAGCAATGTGACTAATGAGTTAGTTGTAGTATGATGCATTACGGAACGAGTAAAGAGACTTGCCGGTAACGAGATTGAACTAGGTATTGAGATACCGATGATGGAATCTCGGGCAAGTAACATACCAATGACAAAGGGAACAACGTATGTTGTTATGCGGTTTGACCGATAAAGATCTTCGTAGAATATGTAGGAGCCAATATGAGCATCCAGGTTCTGGTATTGGTTATTGACTGGAGATGTGTCTCGGTCATGTCTACATAGTTCTCGAACCCGTAGGGTCCGCACGCTTAACGTTCGGTGACGATTTGTATTATGAGTTATGTGATTTGATGTACCAAAGGTAGTTCGGAGTACCGGATGAGATCGGGGACATGACGGGGAGTCTCGAAATGGTCAAGACATAAATATCGATATATTGGACGACTATATTCGGACATTGAAAGGTTCCGAGTGATTCTGATATTTTTCGGAGTACCGGAGAGTTACGGGAATTCGTATTGGGCCTTAATGGGCCATACGGGAAAGGAGAGAAAGGCCTCAAAAGGTGGCCGCACCCCTCCCCATGGTCTGGTCCGAATTAGACTAGCGAGGGGGGCGCCCCCTTCCTTCCTTCTCCTTTTCCCTTCCCTTTTTCCTATTCCATGTGGGAGGAGGAATCCTAGGACTAGGGAGTCCAAGTAGGACTCCACACTTCTGGCGCATCCTAGGGGCTGGCCGGCCTCCCCTCCTCCATACTTTATATATGGGGGCAGGGGGGCACCTCTATACACACTAGTTGATCTGTTGATCTCTCCCAACCGTCTGCGGTGCCCTCCTCCACCATATTCCACCTCGATCATATCGTAGCGGTGCTTAGGCGAAGCCCTGCGTCGGTAGCAACATCATCACCATCATCACGCCGTCGTGCTGATGGAAGTCTCCCGTGAAGCTCTGCTGGATCGGAGTTTGTGGGACGTCATTGAGCTGAACGTGTGCTGAACTCGGAGGTGCCGTACGTTCGGTACTTGGATTGGTCGGATCGTGAAGACGTACGACTACATCAACCGCGTTGTGCTAACGCTTCTGCTTTTGGTCTACGGGGGTACGTGGACAACATTCTCCCGTCTCATTGCTATGCATCACCATGATCCTGTGTGTGTGCGTAGGATTTTTTTTGAAATTACTGCGTTCCCTAATAGTGGCATCCGAGCCAGGTTTATGCGTAGATGTTATATGGACGAGTAGAACACAAGTGAGTTGTGGGCGATACAAGTCATACTGCTTACCAGCGTGTCATACTTTGGTTCAGCAGTATTGTTGGATGAAGCGGCCTGGACCGACATTACGCGTACGCTTACGCGAGACTGGTTCTACTGACGTGCTTTGCACACAGGTGGCTGGCTGGTGTCAGTTTCTCCAACTTTAGTTGAACCGAGTGTGGCTACGCCCGATCCTTAAGAAGGTCAAAACATCACTAACTTGACAAACTATCGTTGTGGTTTTGATGCGTTGGTAAGAACAGTTCTTGCTCAGCCCGTAGCAGCCACGTAAAACTTGCAACAACAAAGTAGTGGACGTCTAACTTGCTTTTGCAAGGCTTGTTGTGATGTGATATGGTCAAGACTTGATGAGATATAAATTGTTGAATGAGGTGATCATGTTTTGTTAAAGTTATCGGCAACTGGGAGGAGCCTTATGGTGGTCTCTTTATTGCATAAGATGCAAGTGCCAAATAATTGATTTACTTTATCGCTATGCTATAGCAATAGTTGCAAGAGCAATAGTTGGCGAGACGACCATGTCATGACACATTGATATAGATCAAGATGATAGAGATCGTGGTGTCATGCCGGTGATGATGGAGATCATGATGATGCTTTCGAGATGGAGGTCAAAGGCATAAGATAATGATGGCCATATCATGTCACATATTTTGATTGCATGTGATGTTTATCTTTTATGCATCTTATTTTGCTTAGTTCGACGATAGCTTTATAAGATGATCCCTCACTAAAATTTCAAGGTATAAGTGCTCTCCCTGAGTATGCACTGTTGCCAAAGTTTGTCGTGCCGAGACACCACGCGATGATCGGGTGTGATACGCTCAACGTTCATCTACAACGGGTGTAAGACAGTTTTGCACACGCAGAATACTTGAGTTAAACTTGACGATCCTAGCATATGCAGACATGGCCTCGGAATACTGGAGACCGAAAGGTCGAGCGTGAATTATATAGTATATATGATCAACATAGTGATGTTCACCATTGAAAACCGCTCCATCTCACGTGATGATCGGACATGGTTTAGTTGATATGGATCACGTGATCACTTAGATGATTAGAGGGATGTCTATCTAAGTGGGAGTTCTTAAGTAATATGATTAATTAAACTTTAATTTATCATGAACTTAGTCCTGGTAGTATTAGCATATCTATGTTGTAAATCAATAGCTCGCGTTTAGTTCCTCTGTTTTATTTTTGATATGTTCCTAGAGAAAACTAACTTGAAAGATATTAGTAGCAATGATGCAGATTGGATCCGTGATATGAGGATTATCCTCATTGCTGCACAGAAGAATTATGTCCTTGATGCACTGCTAGGTGACACACCTATTGCATGAGCAGATGCAGATGTTATGAACGTTTGGCTAGCTGAATATGATGACTACTTTATAGTTTAGTGCACCATGCTTAACAACTTAGAATCGGGACTTCAAAGACATTTTGAACGTCATGGATCATATGAGATGTTCTAGGAGTTGAAATTAATATTTCAAGCAAATACCCGAGTTGAGAGATATGAAGTCTCCAACAAGTTCTATAACTAAGATATGGAGGAGAATATCTCAAGAAGTGAGCATGTGCTCAGATTGTCTGGGTACTACAATCGCTTGAATCAAGTGGGAGTTAATCTTCCAGATAAAATAGTGATTGACAAAATTCTCTAGTCACCATCACCAAGTTAGTAGAACTTCATGATGAACTATAGTATGCAAGGGATGACAAAAACGATTCCCGAGCTTTTCATGATGATGAAATCGATGAAGGTAGAAATCAAGAAAGAGCACCAAGTGTTGATGATTAACAAGACCACTAGTTTCAAGAAAAGGGCAAAGAAAGAAAGGGAACTTCAAGAAGAACGGCAAGCAAGTTGGTGCTCAAGTGAAGAAGCCCAAGTCTGGACCTAAGCCTGAGACTAAGTGCTTCTACTGCAAAGGGACTGGTCACTGGAAGCGGAACTGCCCCAAGTATTTGGCGGATAAGAAGGATGGCAAAGTGAACAATGCTATATTCGATATACATGTTATTTATGTGTACTGTACTAGTGTTTATAGCAACCCCTCAGTATTTGATACTTGTTCAGTTGCTAAGAGTAGTAATTCGAAACGGGAGTTGCAGAATGAACAGAGACTAGTTAAGGGTGAAGTGACGATGAGTGTTGGAAGTGGTTCCAAGATTGATATGATCATCATCGCACACTCCCTATACTTTCGGGATTAGTGTTAAACCTAAATAAATGTTATTTGGTGTTTGTGTTGAGCATGAATATGATTTGATCATGTTAATTGCAATACGGTTGTTCATTTAAGTTTGAGAATAATTGTTGTTCTGTTTACATGAATAAAACCTTCTATGGTCATACACCCAATGAAAATGGTTCGCTGGATCTCGATCGTAGTGATACACATATTCATAATATTGAAGCCAAAAGATGCAAAGTTAATAACGATAGTGCAACTTATTTGTGGCACTGCCGTTTAGGTCATATTGGTGTAAAGCACATGAAGAAACTCCATGCTGATGGGCTTTTGGAATCACTTGATTATGAATCATTTTGATGCTTTCGAACCATGCCCCATGGGCAAGATGACTAAGACTCCGTTCTCCGGAACAATGGAGCGAGCCACTGACTTATTGGAAATAATACACACCGATGTATGCAGTCCAATGAGTGTTGAGACTCATGGTTGTATCATTGTTTTCTAACCTTCATAGATGATTTGAGCAGATATGTGTATATCTACTTGATGAAACATAAGTCTAAAACATTTGAAAAGTTCATATAATTTGAGAGTGAAGTGGAAAATCATCGTAACAAAAAAAATAAAGTTTCTACAATCTGATCGTGGAGTAGAATATTTGAGTTACGAGTTTGGTGTTCATTTGAAACAATGCGAAATAGTTTCGCAACTCACACCACCTGGAACACCACAGCGTAATGGTGTGTCCAAACATCATAACCGTAATTTATTAGATATGGTACAATCTATGATGTCTCTTACCGATTTACCACTATCGTTTTGGGGTTATGCATTAAGGACAACTGCATTCACGTTAAATAGGGCACGATCTAAATCCGTTGAGACGACACTGATGAACTATGGTTTGGCAAGAAACCCAAGTTGTCGTTTCTTAAAGTTTGGGGTTGCAATGCTTATGTGAAAAAGTTTCATCCTGATAAGCTCAAACACAAATCGGAGAAATGTGTCTTCATAGGATACCCAAAGGAGACTGTTGGGTACACCTTCTATCACATATCCGAAGGCAAGACATTCGTTGCTAAGAATGGATCCTTTCTAGAGAAGGAGTTTCTCTCAAAAGAAGTGAGTGGGAGGAAAGTAGAACTTGATGAGGTAATTGTACCTTCTCCCGAATTGGAAAGTATTTCATCACAGAAATCTGCTCTAGTGATGCCTACACCAATTAGTGAGGAAGTTAATGATGACGATCATGAAACTTCAGATCAAGTTACTACTGAACCTCGTAGGTCAACCAGAATAAGATTCGCACCAGAGTGGTACAGTAATCCTGTTCTGGAAGTCATGTTACTAGACCATGACAAACCTACAAACTATGAGGAAGCGATGATGAGCCCAGATTCCGCAAAATGGCTTGAGGCCATGAAATCTGAGATGGGATCCATGTATGAGAACAAAGTATGGACTTTGATTGACTTGCCAGTTGATCGGTGAGTCATTGAGAATAAATGGATCTTCAAGAGGAAGACAGATGCTGATAGTAGTGTTACTATCTACAAAGCTCGAATTGTCGCAAAATGTTTTCGACAAGTTCAAGGTGTTGACTACGATGAGATTTTCTCACTTGTGTCGATGCTTAAAAGTCTGTCCGAATCATGTTAGCAGTTGCCGCATTTTATGAAATCTGGCAAATGGATGTCAAAACTGCATTCCTTAATGGATTTCTCAAAGAAGAGTTGTATATGGTGCAACCATAAGGTTTTGTCGATCCTAAAGGTGTTAACAAAGTGACCAAGCTCCAGCGATCCATCTATGGACTGGTGCAAGCATCTCGGAGTTGTAATATACACTTTGATGAGTTGATCAAAGCATATAGTTTTATACAGACTTGCGGTGAAGCCTGTATTTATAAGAAAGTGAGTGGGAGCACTACAACCTTTCTGATAAGTATATGTAAATGACATATTGTTGATCAAAAATGATGTAGAATTTTCTAGAAAGCATAAAGGAGTATTTGAAAGGAGTTCTTCAAAGAAAGACCTCGGTGTAGCTACTTACATATTGAGCATCAAGATCTATAGAGATAGATCAAGACGCTTGATAAGTTTTTTCAATGAGTACATACCTTGATAAGATTTTGAAGTAGTTCAAAATGGAACAGTCAAAGAAAGAGTTCTTGCCTATATTACAAGGTGTAAAATTGAGTAAGACTCAAAGCCCGACCACGGCAGAAGATAGAAAGAGAATGAAAGTCATTCCCTATGCCTCAGCCATAGGTTCTATAAAGTATGCCATGCTCTGTACCAGATCTATTGTGTACCTCACCAAGCGTTTGGCAAGAGGGTACACTAGTGATCTAGGAGTAGATCACTGGACAGCGGTCAAAATTATCCTGAGTGGAATAAGGAAATATTTCTCGGTTATGGAGGTGATAAAGAGTTCATCGTAAAGGGTTACGTCGATGCAAGCTTTGACACCAATCTGGATGACTCTAAGTCTCGATCTAGATACATATTGAAAGTGGGAGCTATTAGCTAGAGTAGCTCCGTGCATAGCATTGTAGACATAGAAATTTGCAAAATACTTACGGATCTGTATGTGACAGACCCGTTGACTAAAATTATCTCACAAGCAAAACATGTTCACACCTTAGTACTCTTTGGGTGTTAATCACATAGTGATGTGAACTAGATTACTGACTCTAGTAAAACCATTGGGTGTTGGTCACATGTCAATGTGAACTATGGGTGTTAACCACATAAAGATGTGAACTATTGATGTTAAATCACATGGCGATGTGAACTAGATTATTGACTCTAGTGCAAGTGGGAGACTAAAGGAAATATGCCCTAGAGGCAATAATAAAGTTATTATTTATTTCCTTATTTTATGATAAATGTTTATTATTCATGCTAGAATTGTATTAACCGGAAACTTGATACATGTGTGAATACATAGACAAACATAGTGTCCCTAGTATGCGTCTACTTGACTAGCTCGTTAATCGAAGATGGTTGAGTTTCCTAGCATGGACATGAGTTTTCATTTGATTAATGGGATCACATCATTAGGAGGATGATGTGATTGACTTGACCCATTCCATTAGCTTAGCACTTGATCGTTTAGTATGTTGCTATTGCTTTCTTCATGACTTATACATGTTCCTATGACTATAAGATTATGCAACTCCCGTTTACCGGAGGAACACGTTGTGTCCTACCAAACTTCACAACATAACTGGGTGATTATAAAGGTGCTCTATAGGTGTCTCCGAAGGTACTTGTTGAGTTGGCGTATTTCGAGATTAGGATTTGTCACTCCGATTGTCGGAGAGGTATCTCTGGGCCCTGTCGGTAATGCACATCACTATAAGCCTTGCAAGCAATGTGACTAATGAGTTAGTTGCAGGATGATGCATTATGGAACGAGTAAAGAGACTTGCCGGTAATGAGATTGAACTAGGTATTGAGATACCGACGATCGTATCTCGGGCAAGTAACATACCGATGACAAAGGGAACAACGTATGTTGTTATGCGGTTTGACCGATAAAGATCTTCATAGATTATGTAGGAGCCAATATGAGCATCCAGGTTCCGCTATTGTTTATTGACCGGAGATGTGTCTCGGTCATGTCTACATAGTTCTCGAACCCATAGGGTCTGCACGCTTAACGTTCGGTGACGATTTATATTATGAGTTATGTGATTTGATGTACCAAAGGTAGTTGAGAGTCCCGAATGAGATCGGGGACACGACGAGGAGTCTCAAAATGGTCGAGACGTAAAGATCTATATGTTGGACGACTATATTCGGACATCGGAAAGGTTCCGAGTGATTCGGGTATTTTTGGGAGTACCGAAGAGTTACGGGAATTCGTATTGGGCCATAATGGGCCATACGGGAAAGGAGAGAAAGGTCTCGAAAGGTGGTCGCACCCCTCCCCATGGTTTGTTCCGAATTGGACTAGGGAGGGGGGGGCGCCCCCTTCCTTCCTTCTCCTTTTCCCTTCCCTTTTCCTATTCCATGTGGGAGGAGGAATCCTACTAGGACTAGGGAGTCCTAGTAGGACTCCACACTTCTGGCGCGCCCTAGGGGCTGGCCGGCCTCCCCTCCTCCATCCTTTATATACGGGGGCAGGGGGCACCTCTATACACACAAGTTGATCTGTTGATCTCTCCCAACCGTGTGCGGTGCCCCCTCCACCATATTCCACCTCGGTCATATCGTAGCGGTGCTTAGGCGAAGCCTTGCGTCGGTAGCAACATCATCACCGTCATCACGCCGTCGTGCTGACGAAACTCTCCCGTAAAGCTCTGCTGGATCGGAGTTCGCGGGACGTCATCGAGCTGAACGTGTCTTGAACTCGGAGGTGCCGTACGTTCGGTAGTTGGATCGGTCGGATCGTGAAGACGTACGACTACATCAACTGCGTTGTGCTAACGCTTCCGCTTTCGGTCCACGAGGGTACGTGGACAACGATGTCCCCTCTCGTTGCTATGCATCACCATGATCATGTGTGTGTGCGTAGGAAATTTTTGAAATTACTGCATTCCCCAACACCCACAACGGCCAATTTGAAGGGGGACAACTAATACAAGTTATCCTCACAAAAGGTGGTATTCGCCTGCCAAAGGCTCTGGTGGTGACGCCATCGTGGGCTCCGTGGTGACCTCCATCCTGCCGTCCTGCTGGTCTTGGTCTGTTGCACCGATATAGAAACCTTTGTCTGAAGCCTTGGGACTCCTCGCCTGCGCTTGCCTCTTTAGCCCAAAAGATGCAACTGGTACTCTGCGCCCGCTGGCGGCCGCCTGGCCTTGGTCGTCATGGCTCACATCATGCGAACCTCGCGAGGTGCCCCTCGCCTTGATCTCTCCGCTCCTCGTGAGCCAGCCTAGTGAGGTTGCCCTTGAGGAGGTCTTGTGTCGTTTGCCTCACGAGGCTTGGCCCCTCACGAGGGTCTTGAGTGTTTGTTGATGAAGATGGGCCATACCAGGCCGCTGGCGGAGCCACACCCTGGGCCGCAGGCAGGCAAGTCTAGTTACCCCGTACCCACGACGCCGACAGTAGCCCCCGGGCCCAAGGCGCACTCGTACTTGGCTTCGCGGCGAAGCCAAGGGTCAAGTGCGGAGCACCGCGGACCCCAATAGCCTGCGGCCTCGATCGACGCATGGAGACTAATGGGACGTGGGCGCCTCCACTTCCCCATGTAGCCTCGATTTCCGCCTGGCTAGGCAACCACCGTTGTCTACGTAGCTCCGCCTCCTTTACATGAAGCACTCTCCACCGCTCCCTCATCTTCCGAAAGGCAGCGGATCTCTTCCCCTGGTCCAATCTGACACCAACTCCCCCGGCCACCATGGCACCAAGCCGGAAGAAGAAGGGAAGGAAGGAGTCCAGTACCTCGGCCCCCGCGACGCCGGTCTGCCATCGAGTGGTCGGTGGTGCTCAACCAAGAGGCGATGGGCAAGGTGCGCCCGACGCTTGCCGCTGATTTCATTGAGTGGGGGGTGATGGTGGCCTGGCCTGCTTCCCGCGCCGAAGTTGATAGGACAACCACTGAGGTCCCCATCCATCTTCACGCCCTCTGAGAATGCTTGATTCCCCCCTCTCCAATTTCTTCAATGCGGCGCTTTCGCATTACCAGATCAACGTGTTGCATCTCGATCCCCAATCCATCATCCTCCTTGCTGTCTTCGCCTTCGTCTGCGAAGCCATGGTGGGCATTTCCCCTTCTGTGGCCCTGCTTCGCCACTTCTTCTCGCTGCACCTGACATACCCTCTCCAGTGCTCAGGGTGTGTGTCCCTTTAGGCCGTCGTGGCGACGGCCGATTCGGGGATCGGCTTCGAGCTCTCGCCGATCGTCGAAGGCTTCAGGAAGAGGTGGGTGTTTATGGATGTCGGCGTGCGCAGCCCCCTGCCACTGCTCCCCCGGATTCCAACCACTCCGAGCTCCGGTTGGGGGCACGCGAAGCTCATCAATCGGCGGCTCTCCCATGTCTGGCTCCGGCTTGGCAGGCTGAAGGACCTCGGAGTGATGGCGCCCATGGTGGCGAAGGATTTCATCCGGTGTCGCATCGCTCTGCTTCAGAGCCACTCTCGCCAATGTGGACCTTCTCTGGCTACGGGGACCACATGAGGCTTCGGGCTCCGGCTCTTCCTCCTGAGGCACGGCACATGGTGCTCGAGCTCCTGACGGGCGACCCGATGCCAGCCAACCTGCTGGGGGAGGGCTGTCTTCTGTACTACTGCTCGAACAAGGTGGAGTTCGTGAAGCAGATGCCCCTCTTCGACGAATGGGGACCACGCCTAGTTGGCCTTGAAGGGCCTCGCGAGAGACCTGTCTTTGTGGCCCCCCCTGCCAGCTGCGAGCGGTATGCCCGCTGAGGGAGTCCTGGATTAGGGGGTCCTCGGACAGCCAGACTATATACTTTGGCCGGACTATTGGACTTTGAAGATACAAGATTGAAGGCTTCATCCCGTGTCCGGGTGGGACTCTGTAACACCCTCGATGCGACTATATCTCCCACATGTCGAGGCACGACTTAGAGGCATAATCGCATTGAAGGCATATGTCGCAAGTTAGGCAATCTTCACAACATCCCATGTAATATAGATAATAAAAGGGGAGATAACATAGTTGGCTTACACTCGCCACGTCAATCAAGCACATAAATAACATTACATCATCCAAACACTCATGGCCCAACTACGGCGCCAAAATAAAAGATAACCCAACAAGCGACACGGTCCCGATCACCCCCAACTGGGCACCACTACTGATCATCAGGAAAGGAAACATAGTAACATTGAGAGTCCTCGTCGAACTCCCACTTGAGCTCAAATGCGTCTCCTGGAGTGGAATCATTGGGCCCTGCATCTGGTGTAATAGTAATCTGTGAGCCACAGGGACTCAGCAATCTCGCACCCTCATGATCAAGACTATTTAAGCTTATAGGTAAGGCAGGGTAAATATAGGTGGAGCTGCAGCAAGCGACTAGCAAATATGGTGGCTAACTTATTCGCAAAAGAGAGCGAGAAGAGGAGGCAAAGCGTGAGCGAGAAACTAGAGAGCAACCTGTGCAAACATTACTCCAACACCGTGTCCACTTTCCGGACTCCACCGAGAGGAGGCCATCATGGTAACACACTCAGTTGATTCATTTTAATTAAGTTAAGGTTCAAGTTATCTACAACTGGACATTAACAAATTCCCATCTACCCATAACCGCGGGCATGGCTTTCGAAAGTTCAAATCCCTGCAGGGGAGTCCCAACTTAGCCCATGACAAGCTCTCACGGTCAACGAAGGAATAGACCTCCTCCCAAGACGTTCCGATCAGACTCGGTATCTCGGTTCTCCAAGACACTTCGACAGGTTAAAACAAGACCAGCAACACCGCCTGAATGTGCCGACAAATCCCGATAGGAGCTGCACATATCTCTTTCTCAGGGCACACTCAGATTATCTTAGGTACGGGTAGGCCAGCCCAGAGTTGCCCCTGGTGGCCACCGGCAGTTGATAGGTGGACCAACACACAGAGGAGCACTGGCCCGGGGGGTTTAAAATAAGATGACCCTCGGGCTCCGGAAACCCAAGGGAAAAAGAGGCTAGGTGGCAAATGGTAAAACCAAGGTTGGGCATTGCTGGAAAAGCTTTAAACAAGGCGAACTATCAAGGGGTTCCCATTATAACCCAATCGCGTAAGGAACGCAAAATCCGGGAACATAACACCGATATGACGGAAACTAGGGCGGCAAGAGTGGAACAAAACACTAGGCGAGAGGCCGAGCCTTCCACCCTTCACCAAGTATATAGATGCATTAAGATAACATGGCAATCTAATGATATCCCAACAAGTAAATAAAAGTTCCAACAAGGAACGACCTCCAATCTTCACCTGCAACTAGCAACGCTATAAGAGGGGCTGAGCAAAGCGGTAACATAGCCAAACAACGGTTTGCTAGGAACATGGTGGGTTAGAGGTTTGAGATGGCAATTTGGGAGGCTTGAAAGCAAGTGGTAGGCATCGTAGCAATGGCATAGCAAAAGAGCGAGCAAACTAGCATAGCAAAGATAGTAGTGATTTCGAGGGTATGATCATCTTGCCTGTAAAGTCGTCAGAGTTGACTGGATCCTCGAAAGCAAACTCAGCGGGCTCCTCGTTAGCGAACTCGTCTCACGGTTCTACCCAAACAAGACAAACAAGCAATAAGGACACAAATCAACCACGTGCAACGATCAAACAAGATGATGCAAAGATGATATGCTATGCGGGATGCGATGCGGGATGCATATGGAAGATTTGACAAGGGATGCATGAACCTGGCCTCAAATTGGGAATACAAATGTGCCACTGGAAAGATGAGATGAAATCGCTTGAAAACGATATAAAGAACGCCGGAATCGGAGTTACGGTTTGGAAATGGCAAGCGATTCAAATATGACACCGGTCTGCGATTTACAGCAAGTAGCCATCTAAATGCAATGATATGAACAAGTTACAGCACCCAAACATGACAGCAAAATACATGGCAGGGATGCATTCATGATGCTTAACAAAAGTCTAGCACTGAGCTACGGACAATTCATCCATTAATAGGTTCAAACAAGCATGGCAAAAATGCATATGGTAAACAGATTTCAGACTTAGTGAAATTAACACTTGTCTGGAATTTCAGATCAGGTAGCACTCTTTGGAGCAACAAAACTACATGCTACAGGAATTGAACATGGCAAAGTAAAGCATGGCATGGAGCTACTCAAAGAGCTTAACAAAAGTCCCTTAGTGACCTTGAGCCAAAAGGGATCAGAAAATACAATTGCAAGCATGTGAACATAGCAAAAACATAATCAGTTCTCAGACTTAGTGAAAACTGGAGCATGCTGAAAACAGATATCAAGTAGGCATGTTTATGAGCTCGATGCACTCACTATGGTGCAACTCATGATAAGCTAAGCATACACCCATCAAGAATACACAAAATGCAAGCTAGACAAGGCAAGAACAGTAGCATAGCATGCACGGATCAACTACAACATCATCGGCAAAATCGCAAACAAGTTGACAATCTGCCCAGATTCACAAAGTAGCAAAAGTAGAGCTTGATTGACTCAAGCTAGGGTGCTCCATAATTTCAAACAAAGACATGGATGGATAGAGCACTACAAGATTAATAAAACATCCTTACTGATCATCCTCAAAAGAGACACGGATCACTAGGAAACAGCATGAACATATGGCAATATGAGATAAACAGCTCAAAGACTTAGTGGAAATGCTAAGTCCCTGAAATCAGAATTGCCAAGTGCACCACTTTGCAAGCTTGTCCTAGTCACCACACACATCACAAAAATACATGGGTTGCACCTCTGGAAAGATGACACAACCCTTAACAAAACATATGTAGAACATCAGGGCATATCATGCACACAATAATCATGGCAAAAATGACAAAAAGCTAAATGGAGCAGCAGATCTGACAATTATCTCAAGTAGCCTCCTTCTAACAGCATTTTGGGCATCAATATGAACTCAAATAAAAATGATGCAATGGAATGAAATGATCTACTCTCTGAGATGAACATTTTGATATGCTATATGCCAAAAATGGAGCTACGGATGCAAAGTTACGAGGCCATGAACAGAAGCATATGGATCTGGGATATTGGGACTTAGAAGAAAATTCAACCTCCCAGATCTAGGGTTTGCACATGCCCCGAGGTTCGCCGGGATCTCGTCGGAGCCTTGCCGGTGTTGATGGCCGTGCGGCGGCCGGAGTAGAGGGAGGAAGAGGGGGGCCGGTTCGGGGCTCGCCAGAGCGCCGGAGACGGGCGGCGTGGCGGCGCGAGGCCGAGGCGGCGGTGGCGCGCGGAGGCGGGAGGTGCAACGGTGTCGGCGGCGAGGTCCGGCGGCTGCCGGCGCGGCGGCGCAACGGAGAAGCAGCGGCGGCGGGCGGAGGCGCGGGGCGGCGCCCGGATCTGGGCCGCGGGGGCCGGATCTGGGCCCTCCGGGCCGCGGCAGTGCGCGGGTGGCGGCGGTGACGTGGCAGGCGCGGAGTGGGCGGCGGCGATGTGTCCGGCCAGGGCGGACGTGTCCGGCCGGCGCGGAGATGATTTTTAGGGTTTCGGACGAGGGGGATCCGAATTTTCGGGGAGAGGCCTTTAAATAGAGGTAGAGGGAGCTAGGAGAGTCCAAATGAGGTGCGGTTTTCGGCCACGCGATCGTGATCGAACGCTCTAGATGATGGAGAGGGTTTAGGTGGGTTTTTGGGCCAAATTGGAGGGATGTTGGGCTGCAACACACACAAGGCCTTTTCGGTCCCTCGGTTAACCGTTGGAGCATCAAACGAAGTCCAAATGATACGAAACTTGACAGGCGGTCTACCGGTAGTAAACCAAGGCCGCTTGGCAAGTCTCGATCCAATCCGGAAATGTTTAATCCCCACACACGAAAGAAAGGTAGAAATGACCACCGGAGGAGAACGAAGCGCCAGAATGCAAAACGGACAACGGGGAAAATGCTCGAATGCATGAGACGAACACGTATGCAAATGCAATGCACATGATGACATGATATGAGATGCATGACAACGACAACAACAGACGGAGACAAAGACCCGAACCCGAGAAAATAAAATAACTTAACACCGGAAACGGCAAGAGTTGGAGTACAAATTGGGAAAGTTACATCCGGGGTGTTACAGACTCTCCTTTGCATGGAAGGCAAGCTTGGCAATTCAGATATGTAGATCTCCTTCTCTGTAACCGACTCTGTGTAACCCTAGCCCCATCTGGTGTCTATATAAACCGGAGGGTTTAGTCTGTAGGACAACAACAATCATATCATAGGCTAGCTTCTAGGGTTTAGCCTCTATGATCTCGTGGTAGATCAACTCTTGTAATACTCATATCATCAAGATCAATCAAGCAGGAAGTAGGGTATTACCTCCATCGAGAGGGCCCGAACTTGGGTAAGCATCGTGTCCCCCGCCTCCTGTTACCATCAGCCTTAGACGCACAATTCGGGATCCCCTACCTGAGATCCACCAGTTTTGACACTGACATTGGTGCTTTCATTGAGAGTTCCACTGTGCCGTCACGATAAAGGCTTGATGGCTCCTTCGATCATCGGCAACGATGCGATCCAGGGTGAGGTTTTTCTCCCCGGACAGATCTTCGTATTCAGCGGCTTCGTACTACGGGCCAACTCGCTTGGCCATCTAGAGCAGATTGATAGCTATGCCCCTGGCCATCAGGTCAGATTTGGAAGCTTGAACTACACTTCCGATATCCGCGGAGACTTGATCTTCGATGGATTAGAGCTCATGTCAGGCATGCCACACAGTCACGACGAGCATGACTTAGCTCTACCATCGGACGGTGTTCGGGAGATCACACCTATGGTTACTCCGGCCCTCAATCCAGAGCAGATCGTGCCATCTGAGGACGGGTGGCTGGACCCCGCGACGGAGGCCGCACACTCAGCGGCGATAGAGACGAATACTAACTTCACCTCCTATGAGACCTGTGTTACTGGACCATTGGATTCGTCCCCGGCCACAGGCTCCAAACCGCCCGCGTCCGTGCCTATCCAATCTGATTGGGCACCGATCATGGAGTTTACCTCCGTGGATATTTTTCAGCACTCGCCCTTGGGCGATGTGCTAGATTCATTGAGGTCTCTCTCCTTGTCAGGAGACCCTCAGCCGAACTATGTCCGGCTCGAGTGGGAAGCGGACGACGAAGGAATTCGTTCCCCACCCACCACCCACTTAATAGCCACTGTTGACGACTTAACTGACATGCTTGATTTCGACTTCGAAGACATCGACGGTATGGACGACGATGCAGGAGAGAAACAGGAACCACCTCCCATAGGGCGCTGGACAGCCACTTCATCACACGATATATACATGGTGGATACACCCAAAGAAAACAAAGACGAGGAATGGGAGGATGCAGTGAAGGACAGTCCCCTCGAGAAGCAACCAAAGCAACGACGTAGGCGCCGCTCCAAATCCTGCCTCAGCAAAAACAGCGATAACAACGCAAGAAAGAATAATACCCCGGTAGACTCCAAAGGAAACGACGACCATATGGACCTAGCGATGGAGCAGGATGAGCCAGCAGACGGCGAACATAGTACGGAGCCGCTGTCCGATCACGGCGACGCCGAGGTTAAAACTCATCAACCTGTCTCTGGAGAGGAGAACAGTCCGGACGACAATGCACACATCATCCCGGAAAGGCACTTGGAACAAGAGAACCTCCATAGAAGGCCTATTGCCACCGCGAGGAGCCTGAAGAAGCAGCAGCAAAGGCTTAAGGCCGCGCAGAATACGCTCAACAGCAGATGGAATAAAGTTCTTGACACCGAAGAAAAGTACGGCGGCAGTCGCCACAGAAAGAACTATCCAAAGCGCAAGCTGCTGCTTGAATTCGACGACAAGGCTTTAGAGCCCATTCAGCCGAAAAATAAAATGGCCGATCAGCCAGATCGACCACCCCGTGGCCGCGACAGGGCAGCTAACGACGTCGCACACAAGTCAGCTCACGATTTACATGAAGAGCTGCACAAAAAAGCCGGTATGGCCAGGTCCATCTACGGATCTAGAAAGCGGGCTCCGGCACAAAATCATGGTCGCCCAAACGACTATACTGACTGAATAACAGCTCAATATCAAAACCAAACGCTACAACTGTCCGAAGAATGCCATGACACATCCAAATACAGGGGTGCCGCGCACCCCCTATGCTTCACCGATGAGGTGCTAGACCATGAATTTCCAGAGGGATTCAAACCCGTGAACATAGAGGCATACAACGGAACAACAGACCCTAGGGTCTGGATTGAGGACTTTATCCTTCACATCCACATGGCTCACGGAGATGATCTCCACGCCATCAAATACCTGCCCCTCAAGTTGAACGGACCAGCTTGGCACTGGCTGAAAAGCCTCCCCGAAAACTCAATTGGAAGCTGGGAAGAGCTTGAGGATGCTTTTAGGGCCAATTTTCAAGGGACCTATGTCCGACCTCCGGACGTAGACGATTTAAGTCACATAATTCAATAGCCCGGAGAGTCAGCCCGAAAGCTTTGGAACAGATTTCTCACGAAGAAGAATCAAATCATCGACTGCCCGGATCCCGAAGCCTTAGCGGCTTTCAAGCACAGTGTCCGGGACGAATGGCTCGCCAGACACCTCGTCCAGGAAAAACCGAGGACAATGGCAGCCCTAACAAGCCTTATGACTCACTTTTGCGCGAGCAAAGACAGTTGGCTGGCCCATAGCGGCACCAGCAACCCAGGCACATCCGAAGTCAGGGATGGTAACGGGAAACCGCGACGTAATAAAAGCAAGTGTCGAAACAACGAAGACAGCCCAGACAACACGGTGGTAAACGCTGGATTCAAGGGCTCTCGACCCCGGTCAACGGAAAAAGCCATTTAAAGGCAGCAGAGATGGACCGTCCAGCCTAAACAAGATTCTAGACAGATTATGTCAGATTCATGGCACCTCTGACAAACCTGCAAATCACACCAACAGAGAATGCTGGGTCTTCAAGCAGGCCGGCAAGCCAAACGCCGAACACAAGGGAAGGGCGACACCAAGCGAAGACAAGGATGAGCCTCGCCAGCCGAACACTGGGGGACAGAAAAAATTCCCACCAGAGGTCAAAATAGTGAACATGATTTACGCAACTCACATACCGAAGAGGAGGCGCCAGCACGCACCCCGATACGTATACGCCGTAGAGCCCATCACCACCAAGTTCAACCCTTGGTCGGCCTGCCCGATCACTTTTGATCGCAGGGATCACCCGACTAGTATCCGGCACGGAGGATCGGCTGCCTTGGTGCTAGACCCAATAATTGACGGATACCATCTCACCTGAGTCCTTATGGACGGTGGCAGTTGTCTTAATCTGATATATCAGGACACCATCCACAAAATGGGGATAGACCCGACAAGAATCAGCCAAAGCAATACTACCTTTAAAGGAGTAATACCAGGCCCAGAGGCCCGCTGCACGGGCTCTCTAGTACTAGAGATTGTATTCAGTTCTCCCGACAACTTCCAAAGCGAAGAATTAACCTTCGACATCGCTCCATTCCGAAGCGGCCATTGTCGGCATTCTGGGAACGGGGGTCCCCAGACTTTCCTGCATGCGGCCTGCGGCGTGGCTCAAAGGGGGGCCCAGCGCGGCCCATCTTCACCAACACAAACCCAAGACCCTCGCGAGGGGCCAAGCCTCGCGGGGTGGACGACGCGGAGCTTCCTCAGGCGCGGCCTCCTCAGGCTGGCTCACGAGAGGCGGAGAAATCAAGGCGGGGTACCTCACGAGGTGCCCGTGACACAAGCCATGACGACCGGGGGCGCCAGGCGGGTGCCAGCCTGCGCAGTGTCCTCCCTTCCTCTTTGGTGCAAAGGGGGCCAGTGCAGCCGCGGAGTACCGAGGCATCAGGTAAAGGTTGCCATTTCGGTGCAACGATACCAAGACCAGGAGGACTACGAGATGGAGGTCACCGTGGAGCCCAAGACGGCGTCATCACCAGAACTTTGCGCAGGCGAAGACTACTTTTGTCAGGATAGTTGATACTAGCTGCCCCCCTTGAAATTAGCCCGCCATTGTTGGCTCCCTTCCCGCTTGATATTTGGGAAGAGGACCAGGGCCTCTATAAATAGGACCAGCCACCCATAGAGCAAAGGGGGCTGGGAGGTTGGAAAAAAGAGAGGGATCGAAGGATAGAGAAGATCAGGTAGAGAGAGAGAGAGAAAGGTGACTGAGCTCCTCCCAGCAGTTCATCGCCCCAGCCAAAAACAGACCCTCGCGAGGCTGTTCTTCCTTGTATTGTTCATCACCATCAGCCCAAGAGGCAATCCACCACAGCACACACTGGAGTAGGGTATTACACCACAACGGTGGCCCGAACCAGTATAAACCCTGCGTCTCTTGTGTTGTTCTTCCCTTAGTTTAGATCCTAGCAAGGCGGAGGAGTGCAGGTAGGTAGGAGGCGAAATCTCCGCGCGCACCCCAGTGTTCGAACCTCAAGGGTCTGCCAAAACCCGAAATCCGACATTTGGCGCGCCAGGTAGGGGTGCACCGGGATTCGTCTTCCACCACCCCGTTCTCCTCCGACCATCACACCCATGTCTGACGCTCGTCGGGCCCACGCCAAGCGCCGGGCCGCGCTCGCTTCCCGCGTCGCCCAGACGGCCCCTGTCGGCGGGCGTCCTCGCCGTTCCTCGTCACCTGCCGTCAACGCCGCCACCGGCCCGGCAGGGGACGAGCAGCAAGCATCGTCCCAGCATCCGTCCGTGCGGCAAGACGGCCGCACCGCAACTCCCTCGCTCGCCCCAGCTGGTTCTTCGTCCCGCGCGCTCCGCGCGCCCATGGAGGCTCGGGCTGCACTCATCACGGCGAACTAGCTCCTGCGCTACCGTCCCATCGACGACGTCTATGAAGAATGGCTCGACCGCGTCGCCGAGCTCGTCCGCGCCGCAGGGGGCTCTCCTGTGCCGTCCGTTCCGCTGCACCGCACCCCACCCCGCGCGGGCAGTGAAGCTCCGGCAGCGCCCCGACCGCCTCCTCCTCAGGAAGGCGCCATGGCTCCAAGGCGCGTGGCCCCTGGGCGGAACCTGCTCCGTCAGGCGCCAGCGCAGCAAGAGTAGAGCTGTCAAGAAGTCCCTCGCCCGCAGGAAGCTGCCCGGGCGCTCCCTGCTCCAGCACGTCGCGACCATGCTCCTGCTCCCGCGTGTGAAGACCCCGCGCTGCTCCCAGCTGCAGCGCGTGGGGACATGCAAGACCAAGTTCCCCGTCATCCAAGGCCTCCCGTGGCCACAGCAGGCTGCCGCGCCTTCACCACCGAGCTACGCAACGTCGCGTGGCCCGACAAGTTCAAGCCAGACTTGCCTCCTCGCTATGACGGCACGGCTGACCCTGCAGAGTTCCTCCAGCTCTACGAGCTGGGCATCGAAGCTGCCAACGGAGACGAGAAGGTCATGGCGAACTGGTTCCCCATGGCACTCAAGGATGGGGCCCGCACCTGGCTCCTGAACCTGGCTCCAGGCACAATCTCCTCCTAGGACGAGATGCGCACCCGCTTCATCGCCAACTTCCAAGGCACTCGCGACCGGCCACCCGCCGTGAGCGACATGCGCCGCATTAAGCAACAGCCTGGGGAGACCCTGTAGAAGTACATCCAGCGCTTCAACAACGCGCGCCTCAAGATTCCCAAGGTGACTGAGGAGGCCATCATCTCGGCCTTCTCCGATGGCGTGCGCGACGTCAAGATGAAGGAGGAGCTGGCGATGCATGAAGACCTGTGCACTTCCTTGGAACTGTTCAACCTGGAAACCAAGTGCGCCAGGGCCGAGGAAGGGCGTCTCTCCCTCCTCGAGCTACCTGCCGCAGACCCAGAAGAGAAGAAGCCCAAGGCCAAGGATGTGAAGCGCAAGGGGGCTGCCATGCTCGCGGCAGAACCAGACACCAAGCGGGGCAGAGATCAGCCCGAACCTTCCAAGGGTAGCCGGTACTATGTGTACCACGACCTCCACACCCACAACACCAACGAATCTCAAGAGCTCCGAGCCATGCGAGAAGGAAGGATCGGCCGTCGCCCTGACCGCAGTGACTGGGCCTACAGCCGAGGAGGAGGAAGGAACGCAGGACGCTGGGAAGACCGTGGTCCGCGCCAAGGGTGGCGCGATCAACCTCGCGAGGATCGCTGGCAAGATCAGCCTCGCGAGGGAGACTAGAGGGATCAGCCTCGCGAGGATCGCCCGCAAGGCAACGCAGGCCTCCCACCGCTACCGCCGCAGCCAAGGAGAAACGAGGACCGCCACCAGGACGAGGGGGCTGGGGGCTTCCAGGAGCCGCGCGCGATCGCCTGCATCCTGGGCGGGGCACAAGCCCCAGCCTCTCAGCGCATCTTCAAGCAGTTCGCCCGCGAAGTGAACGCAGTCCTCCCCAGGCTCGAAGCCACGCGCCCTCTCAGGTGGTCGGCGTGCGCCATCACGTTCAGCTCAGCAGATCAGCTCAAGTGTGCGGCTACAACCGGAGTTCTCCCGATGCTTTGCTCCCCGATCGTCAGCAACGTGGTGGTCACCAAGACCCTCATCGATGGCGGGGCAGGGCTCAACGTCCTGTCCGTGGAAACATTTAACAACCTCCAAGTGCACTACAGCCAGCTTCAGCCAACCAAGCCTTTCTCCAGTATCACCGACGGCTCCACGGTCCCGATTGGGCAGGTCCGCCTCCCTGTCACCTTCGAGGCACGCGGCAACTACCGCACCGAGCTTATCGACTTCGACGTCGCTCACATTCGCCTGCCGTACAACGCCATCCTTGGGTACCCAGCGCTGGCCAAGTTCATGGCCGTAACTCACCATGGCTACAACGTCCTCAAGATGCCAGGAAGCGGCGGAGTCATCACGGTGCCATGTGAAGAGAAGGACGCGGTGTGTTCCCTGGAACGAGCCTTTCAGGCTGCGTCACTGGAAGACTCGGATCATGGAAGCAGGAGGCCTCCTGAGACCGCCCCTAAGAAGAAGAAGACATCGTCCGGCCCGACCACTCAGGAGGCAGGCCCCTCTGGGCCCGCGCCTGCCCAGGGGGAACCTCCATCCATCGCATAGGAAAGTGCGCCCGGCGCCCTCCTCAGGCAGGGCTCAGGGGCTCTCCCCTGGAGGGCCACCGACCTATCTAGGGTCACGAGGGAGGCGCTTGGGCACCACATGGAGGCATGTTTCGAAGCACGTTTCCCTCAAGAAGGAGCAAGGCAAGGAGACCCAGACCCTCAGGAGTTCGTCAGCAAGGCCAGTCAGGAGCTACAGGAGTCAAGAGTCATGAAAGGTGGCCGCCGCCTACCAGCAGTGGCTCCCCATCCAGGCGAGGATGGTGGGCTGCGCGTCTGCATCGACATACCAGGGCTCAACCGAGTCGCCTCTCTGGAGCGCCTCTCGCCCTCGCGAGTGGGGCGCTGCGGAGGCCCACCCCACAGCTATGTTCGCATGCCTTACGGCTTGCCGAACGCGGCTGACACGTACCGGCGCCTCATGAGGGGCATCACGGAGGCACGAGAGGCAGGGCGTTCCGCAGCCCTGGCAGGGATGGAGATGGCCCGTGAGGAGCCGCCAGCGCCTCCGGAGCCTCCCGAGGCCCCTGGGCCTGGGGGCTTGTGAGGATTGGCTCCCGCAGCCCACCGAGCCTGCTACACCAACACTCCTTCGTCCTCAACATCATCAAGTGACATCTTTCGAGTTTTATTTCCAGCTGGGAGCGCCCCCCAGGGCTGCATTACACCCAGGCCACGTGGGTCCGTCCCTGCGGCGTGTATCCCTTTTTTTATTCCATGTTGTTAGCTTACCTTGTTGGGGGCGCCCCTCGGGCTGCATGATCCCCAAGCTGCCCGGGCCAGGCCCAGCGGCATATATCCCATTTGCGTTTATTTCCGATCATGCGTTAGACCCACCATGCTTGATTATTTGATGCCGGTCCATGGCACCTCTTCTTCTCCATGCCGACCACTTGCACGTTAAAGGGGGGGTACCCGAGCATCGCGACTCAGGGCTCTTACTGGCTCTCCAGCCCTCACCCTCTGGCCTTGTCCATGGCATCGCGACCTGGCATACCAGCGACGGCTGAGACCAGCTCGAGGGCCGAGACCCGAGGACGTAGAGTGCCGACATCTAACCAAATTTGCAGGGACACATCACAAGATAAGGCCCAGTGCCAGGCGCAACCCGCCTAGAGGTAGGGCCCCGTGAGTCCCGCGCTGGCTCACGTGTGCCCAGATACACCTCGCCAGGCCCTACCGTGCCAGCCACGTGTCAGGGCGGGGCTGTACACGCCCCGGGGGCTCCTCCCGGAGGGGGCCCCCCTCCCATGTACCAGTGGAAGCACCATGCTCCGCGCTGGCTGACGACACTGCCGAGGAGCGGCTATGCCCGTACACATACGGTAGCGCTATGCTCCGCGCTGGTGATAAACAACTGAGGGTGGCCCCCGGGCTGCACCAACCTTAGGGAGCCCAGAGCTCAATGTCTAGCCTCATCGTAACGCCTCCCCTCGGGAGTGCCGCGCGAGGGGGCTGGGCACGGGGGCTGCGCCTGGGTCACACCCAGACGCACGCTGCTCAGCCAGGTCCCCCCGGGCCTGGTTCGTCACACGTCTCTCCTCGAGCGGGGCCAAGGTACGAAGGCCGTTTGAGCGTCAAGGGGGACTCCTGAGCATCGCGACTCAGGAGCCTAACTGGTCACGTAGCCCCTCACTCCATGGCCCCATCCTGGTTTCCGGTCGGGACCAACGCTGGGTGAGGTATGCGCGCGGCCGGGCTCTGCAGACGTAGAACGGTAGATCCACCCGCATCACACCTCCCTACTTGCTGTTCGTGCGCCAAGGGGGACTCCTGAGCATCACGACTCAGGAGCCTAACTTGTCACGTGGCCCCTCACTCCTTGGCCCCATCCTGGTTTCCGGTCGGGACCAACGCTGGGTGAGGCATGCGCGGGGCCGGGCTCTGTCGGCGTAGAACATAAGCAAGTAGGAAGGAAAGGCGCAAATTTCAAGGAATTCAAAAGCAAATATTACAGTCCACACTGTTATCTCAATGCCAAACGCAAGTTTAAACGCCTCCCCGAGGCTTGATACATGTGCAGGAATTAAAGGCAGGACAGGAGCCACGACGGAGTCACTTGTTGGCGATGGAGCAGCGCAGATTGGGTACGCCTCACGGTGCGGTGGGGTCGGCAGCGCCTTGCTTTGGCTTGGTGCTGAAGGCCCAAAACTTCCCCAACAGGGCCTCTGTGCGACCCTTCACGGCCTCGGCAGCGGCAGCGGCACGCTCGCTGCTCACTGGCTCCACCAGGCTGTCAAGGTCGACACCGGGATCGCGAAGGTAGATGTGGGTGAGGACCCGCGTCATTGCTGCAGAAGACAGGACACGCGCCTTGTCCTCGTCCGCGGGGCCAAGGCCAAGGGCGACATCTTCAAGAGCGTGAACCAGAAAGGGGAGCAAAGGCGAGAGGGGAGAGACACGCGAGGACCTCACCGAGCAACCTCGCGCCTGCCGATGCATGGACCCGGCGACACACCAGAGAGCGGCCCCTGATCCTCGAGATAAGTCATCACCCGGAAGCGCCAGCTATCGTCGCACCATCCCCGCACCTAATGCTATCCCGTGTTAGCGACGCCGCTCTCCTTTCTCACCAAACAACGGCTGCTTGGGCGCCAAAGGGGACCTCTTGAGCATCGCGACTCAGGGGCTCTTACCGGACTCCGGGTTGCTCACCTCCTGGCCTTGACCACGGCATCGCGACCTGGCATACCAGCGACAGCTGAAGCCGCCTTGGGACTGGGACCTGTCGGCGCAGAGCACCAAGCCCTCGTGAGGTTTGAAAGGGAGGACTGAGCTAAGACGGAATGAGCAACTCGCGTAATTCTACGGCAAGGGTTATATTAACAAAATAGGATCACAGGCACCTTACAAGCCCCCACGGGACGCGTTTTTGATTCCTCGCAGGGAACAGATCCTAAAGGGACACAAACTACGCACGACCCTCCAAAAGACGCCATCATCAACAGTGGGCCGTCAAGCACTGACGCCAACCCCATCCAGATCAGAGTCGGCGGCGGCCTGACGAGCCCGCCCTCCTCCAGGAGCGGCGCCGGCTCGGGGGCTCGTAGCTGTCGTCGCTCGTCCCCAGAGTCGCGAAGAGCTCGCCGGAGTCGCTGGAACCTCCGACACCTCCACCTCCTGAGGAGCCGCCAAGGGAGCGGTTGGCGGGCCCAGTCCTTGTCGCGGCAGGGTCCTGGCCACCTTCCCTGGGGCAGCACTCCAGCCAGCGCCCGCTCGCATCGAAGACCTTGAAGAGCATCACTGAGGCGCCATCGTAATCCAAGTGGATCACGAAGATGCCTCTTACCCTGCAAACCCGGGCGATCTCTCTCCAGCCTCGAGTCATGAAGACCTGACCCGGGGCAACGACCGCGACCTTTGCCTCAGTCGCGAGGGTGCTGCAGCCGGTGTGCTGCAGCCAGAGCTCCAGGGGATCCCCCTGCGGGACGATGGAGGCGAAGAAGGGAGGAAGGCGGATCCAAGACTGAAGAGGAATGGTGACGTGGAGCACGAACTCTTGGGAGGAGCCCTCGGTGTGGACCCCAGGAGGGACGACCCACACCTTCGTGACCCGTCGGCACCGACGGCGGCGCCGCCCATGGCGGTCAGCATAAGCTCCTTTGGGGCCCTCGACATGGGCGTACAATGGCAGCGGGAACACCGGCGGCACCCGCTCGCACCAAGGCCTCGACACAACCTGAAGGGCCCCCTCGTCCGGGCCACGGGGGACGAGCCGTTTCTTCGGCGGGAGTGGGTCTGGTTCCTCTCGGGGAGCTTTTCCCTTCTCTGCCGTCGAGAACCGGCGGTTCGGAGCCATCGCAGCAAGACGGAGAAAGGATCGGGAAGAAGGAGAAGCGAGGAGGGATGGACTGGAAGGGCGCGCGCTGTTCCGTACTGATGGCCGGCGAAGGCCAACCGCCTGCCTCCACGATTGCAGGTAATCACGACCCACTTTGCATGAAGGGACTTGTCCAATCCGTGCAGTTGCGGAGGCGCCATGGGGAAGTGGAGGCGCCCACGTCCAATCAACCGCCACGCGGTGCCCAAGGCCGCAGGCTGTTAGGGCCCGCGGCGCTTCGCTCTTGCCCTTCCGCCTCCCTGCACGGCCAAGTCCGGGCGCGCCTTGGGCCCAGGGGCTACTGTCGGCGTTCTGGGAACAGGGTCCCCAGACTTGCCTGCCTGCGGCCTGCGGCGTGGCTCAAAGGGGGGCCCAGCGCGACCCATCTTCACCAACACAAACCCAACACCCTCGAGAGGGGCCAAGCCTCGCGGGGCGGACGACGTGGAGCTTCCTCAGGCGCGGCCTCCTCAGGCTGGCTCACGAGGAGGCGGAGAAATCAAGGCGGGGTACCTCACGAGGTGCCCGTGACGCAAGCCATGATGACCGGGGGCGCCAGGCGGGTGCCAGCCCGCGCAGTGTCCTCCCTTCCTCTTTGGTGCAAAGGGGGCCAGCGCAGCCGCGGAGTACCAAGGCATCAGGCAAAGGTTGCCATTTCGGTGCAACGAGACCAAGACCAGGAGGACTACGAGACGGAGGTCACCGTGGAGCCCAAGACGGCGTCATCACCAGAACTTTGCGTAGGCGAAGACTACTTTTGTCAGGATAGTTGATACTAGCTGTCCCCCTTGAAATTAGCCCGCCATTGTTGGCTCCCTTCCCGCTTGATATTTGGGAAGAGGACCAGGGCCTCTATAAATAGGACCAGCCACCCAGAGAGCAAAGGGGGCTGGGAGGTTGGAAAAAAGAGAGGGATTGAAGGATAGAGAAGATCAGGTAGAGAGAGAGAGAGAGAGAGAGAGAGAGAGAGAGAGAAAGGTGATTGAGCTCCTCCCAGTAGTTCATTGCCCCAGCCAAGAACAGACCCTCGCGAGGCTATTCTTCCTTGTATTGTTCATCACCATCAGCCCAAGAGGCAATCCACCACACCACACACTAGAGTAGGGTATTACACCACAATGGTGGCCCGAACCAGTATAAACCCTGCGTCTCTTGTGTTGTTCTTTCCTTAGTTTAGATCCTAGCAAGGCGGAGGAGTGCAGGTAGGTAGGAGGTGAAATCTCCGCACGCACCCCAGTGTTTGAACCTCAAGGGTCTGCCGGAACCCGAAATCCGACAGCCATCGCACACTACTCGGAAGAACGACCTTCGCTCGTTTTAATGCAGTACTGCATTACACTTATCTTAAGCTTAAGATGCCCGGTCCATGTGGCATCATCATAGTTAGCGGAAACACAGAGCGTTCCTCACGTACGGAGGAATACGTAGCGGCTCTAGCAGCCAATCACTAAACGACCTCTCCAACCAGAAGAAATGATCGGTCGTCAAGACCGCGGACACGGTTAGACGAGTTCGGCGCACCACTAGCTGTAACAGCTCAGATAAACCTGAGATTGGGTGGATGGATATACCCCCATAGGTGGTGCTAGGGGCTTCCTGCATGTAAAAAGGGCTACAGTTCGGCTTGACCCTATTTAGATTGCATTTTAATGGTTCATTAAGAATAACAAATTTTCCACACGAAGACTTTCACCTACGTTTTTCTCTTTTATAGATGATCATCGTGCTACACCCTTCCAGAATACAGCACAACAGAGACACATGCGCATACATGCAGCAGGGCCCTGCTCAAAGGCTTCTTTTTATATTAAGACCCTGTGTAAACCTTTTTTACTGTCTCTTGTTGCTTCACTACCTCTGGATACTCAACACAACCGAAAGGGATGCTGGCGTTATTGGCATTTCGTCACGTCAGACTAATGCAAGTACCTGGAAAATCAGGGCTCATAATCGAGGGCGTTACTCAGCCCAGTATATGTTGTAAAGTCCGAATACCTTAGGGAGTGTTCGGCATCGCGAGTTTGGCCTTCTATGCATCAGCTCCGAATCATGTCTTTGGTCAATAGTTGGGTTTGCCCGGCTCCCGTGTTTTGCTACCTTATGTTCCGCTCTATTGGCTAAGGAAGCACCGGGAGAACTACTGCGATTGTGCCCTGGTTCATCTGGATGAGCACCTCAGTAGAGAAAGCCAAAAACTGACTATCATGATAAAGCGCGAGACTGGTCAACCACTCGATGACTCAGCGGAACCTTCGCGATTCCTCTGCATTAACGAAGGACCGGTTTCCCGGTCATGTATGTACGCGCACCGTATTCGGATGCGCGCGGAAGTACCAGGGGCTATATAGTAGCCCCACCGTCGAACTCCTATGGCTAAGTGGAAGTGTTAAAGCTATATAGTCCGATTTCCTTGTTCGCCGCGCTATCACCTCCTTAATGGACCAAGACGTTGGGCCAAGTGTGAATACACGCTTTTCCGAAAACCCCCGCATTATGTGCGTGGGGGCTGAAGCCGACGACTGCAAACTTTCAGGTTATATACATACATAAACGACCGCACAGGAGGCATCATAATACTTTCAGGCAAAAGTATAAACACAACCTTTATAATCCAAATAGCATTGTTTTTACAATTGGAATACATGTCACTCAAACATGATACTCTTCGAGCACTAAGCCTCTATTAAACGAGCGTCTTCTAGGACTTCTTCAAAATAGTGCTCAGCCGAGACCTGGCCTACGGCCTGATCCCGGGTTGCAATAGCGGTGGCCTCTATCTCTGCCTAGTATGTCTTAACATGGGCAAGAGTCATCCACGCACCCTCTATGCATGCTGACCTCTTTACAGCGTCGATATGCGGCACAGCACTAAGGAATCGTTGCACTAAACCAAAATAACTATTCGGCCTTGGTCCCTTCGGCCAAAGATGATCCACGACAGACCTCATGGCAAGTCCGGGGAACCTATGGAGCTCGGCCCACTCGGCCATTTGTTCATTTAACAGCAGTGGACGCGTTGGAGCACTGAACTGCAACCAGAACAATCTTTCCACTTCATGATCTTTCTGATCTTTGAAAAACTCAGTCGCATCAGCAGCACTTATTGCCAAGTCCAAGTATGCGTCTGCAGCACTCCATAATTGATCGAGAGGGGCATACTTCGGATCTCCGAACTTCGTCCGCAACAAAAGGGCTTCCCAGCCATGATGTCTCCGGCTTGATGGAGCTCCTCCTTCGCCGCTCTGATTTGAGAGCGGGTTTCCTTGGCTGCTTCCACGGCTTTCTTTAGGTTAGCCGCTTTTGCTTGGCTCTCCTTTTCAAGAAGCTCATATCGGCCGGCATCATCTTTCAGCTCAACAGCCATCTTGGCTATTTTATCTTTGCTCAGCCTGTTCGGCTCTTAAGTCTTTGGCCGCCTTTAGGGCGGCCACATCACTTCTCCTGGCTTGTTCCTTGGCTCGGGCAAGTTCCGCCCGAAGGGTCTCTACGGCGGCAGCTCCATCTGCAGTCACAACATATTATAGATACTAGCATCATGCTCCTCTTAATATTTGTTGACCACCCGAAAATACATACCCTGTGCCTCGTCAAGCTGCTTGTTCACAAGCGCAATGTCGGCATCTGCCGCGTCAAGTTGCTGCCTCAGTCCGGCAACTCAGCAGTCCGGCCAGCCACCGGACCCTCAACTGCCTGCACATGAAAGCAGCGCAATCATTACCTGGGACTATGATCCACTGTTTGCCGCCTCTGGGCAGCAACCAGAGTCTCAGGAGCTACTATCTGTATAGAGTCTTAGGGACAATCCCAGACTCTTTTTGTTGCTCTCCTTAGGAGCCGAATACTCCGGACTTCGGGTGGCCGAAGGGTTACCTTCTGGCCTTGGCGGATCAGGAGAAATCCTCCATGATGACACCTCAGGGTCGTCCGCCCCAGGAGGCGGGTGTTGGGGAACGTAGTAATTTCAAAATTTTCCTACGCACATGCAAGATCATGGTGATGCATAGCAACGAGAGAGGAGAGTGTTTTCTACGTACCCTCGTAGACTGAAAGCGGAAGCGTTAGCACAACACGGTTGATGTAGTCGTACGTCTTCACGGCCCGACCGATCAAGCACCGAAACTACGACACCTCCGAGTTCTAGCACACGTTCAGCTCGATGAAAATCCCCGGACTCCGATCCAAAAGAATGTCGGGGAAGAGTTCCGTCAGCATGACGGCGTGGTGACGATCTTGATGTTCTACCGTCGCAGGGCTTCGCCTAAGCACCGCTACAATATTATCGAGGATTATGGTGGAAGGGGGCACCGCACACGGCTAAGAGATCAATGATCAATTGTTGTGTCTTTGGGGTGCCCCCCTACACCCGTATATAAAGGAGCAAGGGAGGAGGAGGCTGGCCCTAGGAGGGGGCGCGCCAAGTGTGGAGTCCTACTAGGACTCCCTAGTCCTAGTAGGATTCCACCTCCCATATGGAATAGGAAAATAGGAAGGGAAAAGGAGAAGGAAGGAAGGGGGCACCCCCTTCCCTAGTCCAATTCGGACCAGACCAAGGGGAGGGGTGCGGCCACCCTTGAGGCCCTTTTCCTTCTTTCCCGTATGGCCCAATAAGGCCCAATACGTATTCCCGTAACTCTCCGGTATGCCGAAAAATACCCGAATCACTCGGAATCTTTTCGATGTCCGAATATAGTCGTCCAATATATTGATCTTTATGTCTCGACCATTTCGAGACTCCTCGTCATGTCCCCGATCTCATCCGGGACTCCGAACTCCTTCGGTACATCAAAACTCATAAACTCATAATATAACTATCATCGAGACCTTAAGTGTGCGGACCCTACGTGTTCGAGAACAATGTAGACATGACCGAGACACATCTCCGGTCAATAACCAATAGTGGAACCTGGATTCTCATATTGGCTCCCACATAACAACATACGTTGTTCCCTTTGTCATCGGTATGTTACTTGCCCGAGATTCGATCGTCGGTATCTCAATACCTAGTTCAATCTCGTTACCGGCAAGTCTCTTTACTCGTTCCGTAATACATCATCCTGCAACTAACTCATTAGTTGTAATGCTCGCAAGGCTTAACTGATGTGCATTACTGAGAGGGCCCAGAGATACCTCTCCGACAATCGGAGTGACAAATCCTAATCTCGAAATACGCCAACCCAACAAGTACCTTCTGAGACACCTGTAGAGCACCTTTATAATCACCCAGTTACGTTGTGACGTTTGGTGGCACACAAAGTGTTCCTCCGGTAAACGGGAGTTGCATAATCTCATAGTCATAGGAACATGTATAAGTCATGAAGAAAGCAATAGCAACAAACTAAACGATCAACTGCTATGCTAACGGAATGGGTCAAGTCAATCACATAATTCTCCTAATGATGTGATCCTGTTAATCAATTGACAACTCATGTCTATGGTTAGGAAACATAACCATCTTTGATCAATGGGCTAGTCAAGTAGAGGCATACTAGTGACACTCTGTTTGTCTATATATTCACACATGTATTATGTTTCCGGTTAATACAATTCTAGCATGAATAATAAACATTTATCATGATATAAGGAAATAAATAATAACTTTATTATTGCCTCTAGGGCATATTTATTTTAGTCTCCCACTTGCACTAGAGTCAATAATCTAGTTCACATCGCCATGTGATTTAACATCAATAGTTCATATCACCATGTGATTAACACCCATAGTTCACATCAACATGTGACCAACACCCAAAGGGTTTACTAGAGTCAATAATCTAGTTCACATCGCTATGTGATTAACACCCAAAGAGTACTGAGGTGTGATCATGTTTTGCTTGTGAGAGAAGTTTAGTCAACGGGTCTGCCACATTCAGATCCGTAAGTATTTTGCAAATTTCTATGTCAACAATGCTCTGCATGGAGCTACTCTAGATAATTGCTCCCACTTTCAATATGTATCCAGATTGAGACTTTGAGTCATCTGGATCAGTGTAAAAACTTGCATCGACGTAACCCTTTACGAGAAACCTTTTGTCACCTCCATAATCGAGAAACATATCCTTATTCCACTAAGGATAATTTTGACCAATGTCCAGTGATCTACTCCTAGATCACTATTGTACTCCCTTGCCAAACATACGGCAGGGTATACAATAGGTCTGGTACACAGCATGGCATGCTTTAAAGAACCTATGGCTGAGGCATAGGGAATGACTTTCATTCTCTCTCTATCTTCTGTCGTGGTCGGGTTTTGAGTCTTACTCAGTTTCACACCTTGTAACACAGGCAAGAACTCTTTCTTTGACTGTTCCATTTTGAACTACTTCAAAATCTTGTCAAGGTATGTACTTATTGAAAAAACTTATCAAGCGTCTTGATCTATCTCTATAGATCTTGATGCTCAATATGTAAGCAGCTTCACCGAGGTCTTTCTTTGAAAAACTCCTTTTCAAACATTCCTTTATGCTTTGCAGAATAATTCTACATTAAATCCGATCAACAATATGTCATTCACATATACTTATCATAAATTCTGTAGTGCTCCCACTCACTTTATTGTAAATACAGGCTTCACCGCAAGTCTGTATAAAACTATATGCTTTGATCAACTTATCAAATCGTATATTCCAACTCCGAGATGCTTGCACTAGTCCATAGATGGATCGCTAGAGCTTGCATATTTTGTTAGTACCTTTAGGATTGACAAAACCTTCTGGTTGCATCATATACAACTCTTCTTTAATAAATCCATTAAAGAATGCAGTTTTTTTTATCCATTTGCCAGATTTCATAAAATGCGGCAATTGCTAACATGATTCGGACAGACTTAAGCATAGATACGAGTGAGAAACTCTCATCGTAGTCAACACCTTGAACTTGTCGAAAACCTTTTTGCGACAATTCTAGCTTTGTAGATAGTAACACTACTATCAGCGTCCGTCTTCCTCTTGAAGATCCATTTAATCTCAATGGCTCGCCGATCATTGGGAAAGTCAATCAAAGTCCATATTTGTTCTCATACATGGATCTCATCTCAGATTTCATGGCCTCAAGCCATTTCGCGGAATCTGGGCTCATCATTGCTTCCTCATAGTTTGTAGGCTCGTCATGGTCAAGTAACATGACCTCCAGAACAGGATTACCGTACCACTTTGGTGTGGATCTCACTCTGGTTTACCTACGAGGTTCGGTAGTAACTTGATCTGAAGTTACATGATCATCATCATTAGCTTCCTCACTAATTGGTGTAGTAGTCACAGGAACAAATTTCTCTGATGAACTACTTTCCAATAAGGGAGCAGGTACAGTTTACCTCATCAAGTTCTACTTTCCTCCCACTCACTTCTTTCGAGAGAAACTCCTTCTCTAGAAAGGATCCATTCTCAGCAATGAATATCTTGCCTTCGGATCTGTGATAGAATGTGTACCCAACATTTTCTTTTGGGTATCCTATGAAGACGCACTTCTCCGATTTGGGTTTGAGCTTATCAGGTTGAAACTTTTTCACATAAGCATTGCAACCTCAAACTTTAAGAAACGACAGCCTGGGTTTCTTGCCAAACCATAGTTCATACGGTGTCGTCTCAACGGATTTAGATGGTGCCCTATTTAACGTGAATGCAGCTGTCTCTAATGCATAACCCCAAAACGATAGTGGTAGATCGGTAAGAGACATCATAGATTGCACCATATCTAATAAAGTACGGTTATGACGTTCGGACACACCATTATGCTGTGGTGTTCAAGGTGGCGTGAGTAGTGAAACTTTTTCACATTGTTTTTAACTGAAGGCCAAACTCGTAACTCAAATATTTTACTTCTGCGATCATATTGTAGAAACTTTTATTTTTGTTACAATGATTCTCCACTTCACTCTGAAATTCTTTGAAATTTTCAAATGTTTCAGACTTGTGTTTCATCAAGTAGATATACTCATATCTGCTCAAATCATCTATGAAGATCAGAAAATAATGATACCTGCCATGAGCCTCAATATTCATCGGACCACATACATCAGTATGTATGATTTCCAACAAATCTGTTGCTCGCTCCATTGTTCCGGAGAATGGAGTCTTAGTCATCTTGCCCATGAGGCATGGTTCGCAAGCATCAACTGATTCATAATCAAGTGATTCCAAAAGCCCATCAGCATGGATTTTCTTCATACGCTTTACACCAATATGACCTAAACGGCAGTGCCACAAATAAATTGCACCATCATTATTAACTTTGCATCTTTCGGTTTCAATATTATGAATATGTGTATCACTACGATTGAGATCCAACAAACCATTTTCATTGGGTGTGTAACCATATAAGGTTTTATTCATGTAAACAGAACAACAATTTATTCTCTTACTTAAATGAATAGTCGTATTGCAATAAACATGATCAAATCATATTCATGCTCAACGCAAACACCAAATAACACTTATTTAGGTACAACACTAATCCCAAAAGTATAGGGAATGTGCGATGATGATCATATCAATCTTGGAACCACTTCCAACACACATCGTCACTTCACCCTTAACTAGTCTATGTTCATTCTGCAACTCCCGTTTCGAGTTACTACTCTTAGCAACTGGACCAGTATCAAATACCGAGGGGTTGCTACGAACACTAGTAAAATACACATCAATAATCTGTATAGCAAATATACCTTTGTTCACTTTGCCATCCTTCTTATCCACCAAATACTTGGGGCAGTTTCGCTTCCAGTGACCAGTCCCTTTGCAGTAGAAGCACTTAGTCTCAGGCTTAGGACCAGACTTGGGCTTCTTCACTTGAGCAGCAACTTGCTTGCCGTTCTTCTTGAAGTTCCCCTTCTTCCCTTTGCCCTTTTCTTGAAACTAGTGGTCTTGTCTACCATCAACACTTGATATTTTTCTTGATTTCTACCTTCGTCGATTTCAGCATTACGAAGAGCTTGGGAATCGTTTCCTTTATCCCTTGCATATCATAGTTCATCACGAAGTTCTACTAACTTGGTGATGGTGACTAGAGAATTCTGTCAATCACTATTTTATCTGGAAGATTAACTCCCACTTGATTCAAGCAATTGTAGTACCCAGACAATCTAAGCACATGCTCACTGCTTGAACTATTCTCCTCCATCTTTTAGCTATAGAACTTGTTGGAGACTTCATATCTCTCAACTCGGGTATTTGCTTGAAATATTAACTTCAACTCCTGGAACATCTCATATGGTCCATGACGTTCAAAACGTCTTTGAAGTCCCGATTCTAAGCCGTTTAAGCATGGTGCACTAAACTATCAAGTAGTCATCATATTGAGCTAGCCAAATGTTCATAACATCTGCATCTGCTCCTGCAATAGGTTTGTGACCTAGTGGTGCATCAAATACATAATTATTCTGTGCAGCAATGAGGATAAACCTCAGATCACGGATCCAATCCGCAGCATTGCTACTAACATCTTTCAACATAGTTTTCTCTAGGAACATATCAAAAATAAAACAGGGGAGCTAAACGCGAGCTATTGATCTACAACATAGATATGCTAATACTACCAGGACTAAGTTCATGATAAATTAAAGTTCAATTAATCATATTACTTAAGAACTCCCACTTAGATAGACATCCCTCGAATCCTCTAAGTGATCATGTGATCCAAATCAACTAAATCATGTCCGATAATCACGTGAGATGGAGTAGTTTCAATGGTGAACATCACTATGTTGATCATATCTACTATAAGATTCACGCTTGACCTTTCGGTCTCCGTGTTTCGAGGCCATATCTGTTATATGCTAGGCTCGTCAAGTTTAACCTGAGTATTCTGCGGGTGCAACTATTTTGCACTCGTTGTATTTGAATGTAGAGCCTATCACACCCGATCATCACGTGGTGTCTCAGCACGAAGAACTTTCGCAATGGTGCATACTCAGGGAGAACACTTATACTTTGATAATTTAGTGAGGGATCATCTTATAATGCTACCGTCAATCAAAGCAAGATAAGATGCATAAAAGATAAACATCACATGCAATCAATATAAGTGATATGATATGGCCATCATCATCTTGTACTTGTGATCTCCATCTCCGAAGTACCGTCATGATCACCATCGTCACCGGCATGACACCTTGATCTCCATTGTAGCATCGTTGTCGTCTCGCCAATCTTATGCTTCCACGACTATCGCTACTGCTTAGTGATAAAGTAAAGCATTACAGTGCGATTGCATTGCATACAATAAAGCGACAACCATATGGCTCCTACCAGTTGCCGATAACTCGGTTACAAAACATGATCATCTCATACAATAAAATTTAGCATCCTGTCTTGACCATATCACATCACAACATGCCCTGCAAAAACAAGTTAGACGTCCTCTACTTTGTTGTTGCAAGTTTTACGTGATTCCTACGGGCTTAGCAAGAACCGTTCTTACCTACGCATCAAAACCACAACGGTAGTTTGTCAAGTTGATGCTATTTTAACCTTTCAAGGACCGGGCATAGCCACACTCGGTTCAACTAAAGTTGGTGAAACTGACACCCGCCAGCCACCTGTGTGCAAAGCACGTCGGTAGAACCAGTCTCACGTAGGCGTACGCGTAATGTCGGTCCGGGCCGCTTCATCCAACAATACCGCCGAACCAAAGTATGACATGCTGGTAAGCAGTATGACTTATATCGCACACAACTCACTTGTGTTCTACTCGTGCATAACATCAACGCATAAAACCTCGGCTCGGATGCCACTGTTGGGGAACGTAGTAATTTCGAAATTTTCCTACGCACACGCAAGATCATGGTGATGCATAGCAACGAGAGAGGAGAGTGTTGTGTACGTACCCTCGTAGACCGAAAGCGGAAGCGTTAGCACAACGCGGTTGATGTAGTCGTATGTCTTCACGGCCCGACCGATCAAGCACCGAAACTACGACACCTCCGAGTTCTAGCACACGTTCAGCTCGATGACAATCCCCGGACTCCGATCCAGCAGAATGTCGGGGAAGAGTTCCGTCAGCACGACGGTGTGGTGACGCTCTTGATGTTCTACCGTCGCAGGGCTTCGTCTAAGCACCGCTACAATATTATTGAGGATTATGGTGGAAGGGGGCACCGCACACGGCTAAGAGATCAATGATCAATTGTTGTGTCTTTGGGGTGCCCCCCTGCACCCGTATATAAAGGAGCAAGGGAGGAGGAGGCCGGCCCTAGGAGGGGGCGCGCCAAGTGTGGAGTCCTACTAGGACTCCCTAGTCCTAGTAGGATTCCACCTCCCATATGGAATAGGAAAAGAGGAAGGGAAAAGGAGAAGGAAGGAAGGGGGCGCCCCCCTTCCCTAGTCCAATTCGGACCAGACCAAGGGGAGGGGTGCGGCCACCCTTGAGGCCCTTTTCCTTCTTTCCCGTATGGCCCAATAAGGCCCAATACGTATTCCCATAACTCTCCGGTACGCCGAAAAATACCGAATCACTCGGAACCTTTCTGATGTCCGAATATAGTCGTCCAATATATCGATCTTTACGTCTCGACCATTTCGAGACTCCTCCTCATGTCCCGATCTGTCACAACCTAGCTAGTCATGCATTAGAGTGTTGCATCATGTTTATTCTTTCATCAGAAACTTGAAATGGGGATGACAGAACCCCCAGTCCCCTCTGAAACCAACTAGGGTTACTAAAATAATTTTTTCAATGAACCTGAAATGCCCTTCTAAAATGCCCATCATTTTTGCCTTGGTTCAGAACCTCTGCCAAAAGTGGTGCACATTTTCCTAGGCCATCCTAGGGTTTTTGATTTAAATCATAGATATTTGAATTTGGGCATTTAAAATAATATAAAATATTTAAATGCTCAAATATCTCCAAACTAAAATGTTTCATGTTGGAAATAATCCAACTATGGGCCAGGAATAGTTTGGTGATTTTTGAAGTTGCCTAGGTATTTTATTAAATTCAACAAAGTTGCAGATATATTAAGTAAAAACAGAAACAGAAAAAAAGGGGAAAACTTCCCTGTGCGGCCCAGCCAGCTGGCCGGCCCAGCAAGCCAGCCCAGCCCACCACCGCCGTCGTCCTCCTGGCGCCAGTCGGCCAGGCGTGTGGCCGGCGCGCACGCACGGCCGGAGCGCCACGCCACCAGCCCGTCTGCCTGCCTCCCCCGCCAGCGCGACGCCGCGGCGCTTCTTCTCGGTGCCGCCCCGATCCCCTGGCCTTATCCCTCTCTCTCTCCCGTGCTGCTCTCTCTCTCTCTCTCTCGGCCGAACACCACCGTCGCCGCCGTTCGCCATAGCCGCCGTCTCCGACCACCCCTCGCTCCCCCGACTAGCTCAGGAGCTCCGCCTCGACTCCCTCTTCCTCCCCACCGCTCCACAGCTCCCCGGAAGCCCTGCATCGCCGCCACGTTGCCGTTCCCCTCTTCGGGCTCCGACCATCGTCGCCGTCGATTCGCCGTCTCCAGCGCGTCCCCGAGCCCACTTCGACGCCCACTGCAACCGCGGTGAGCTACGCCACCGTTTCCCCCTCTCCTCCCCCTCGTTTCCCCACCGTAGCCTCCCCCCCACCACGGCCGAACCTCCGCCGTCGCCGAGCTCGCCGTCGACGCACTCCGGTGACCATTTGGTCACCCCGGCGA
>NC_041390.1:401266576-401352541 GCF_002162155.2 Triticum dicoccoides | reverse complement strand
AATTCTAATGCCTTTGCATTATGATTGTGCTTTCAGATGGCCACTCGCGACCTCAATCAAGTGGTTCGCCTGACTCGATGCCTAGATGTACCCGGCCATACTGCTAAGTTGGTCAGGGTAATGACTGAGGCTGGATATCGCTGGTATCCCGAGTACACGGTCGAAGAGCAATTCCGAGACTTTAATCAAAGCCAGTATCTCTGCACTGTCAGGATATTTCCATCTTATCCTGGATCCACCGAGCCTCTTCACTGCTCCTATGGACTCGGGGTTTCTATTGAGATGGCTGTGCAGGACGCCGCCTACTCTATGATGACCATTATGCGAGTCAGATCTGGGTTATTTCGGGACTCTGATTTCCGGTATATGCCAGGATCACTTCCGGGAGCACAAGGGTATCTCCAGGCTATCTATGCTGACCCCACCCAGGAGGATTCACGGACTCGCACCACTACTGAGATGCTCGAGGATAAGGACCGTGAAAATCGGGCCTTGAGGTTAGAGCTCTTCAATACCCGTGCTGACCACTGGGCCACTTTGACTCGGTTCGCACCAGCGGTGCAAGCTGGATATTCAGATATGCGCGACCTCTATCCTGTAAGATCTGCTCTGCCAGACGTGATGGTTTGGCGTGATGTAGGAGGCATCACCCCACCTCGCGGTCCCCGCAGGCCACTGTTTGTTGGTCCAAGGCCTCATCCTAGCCCCTATGGACCACAAGCTCCGCGAGACCGTCTGTTTCCGGATGATCATGTTGAACTTCCAGGCTATGGAGGCGACTTCTACGAGGACTACTACGGATCGGTCTGAGTTAGTGGTAGTATCACTAGTTCGCACTAGCTGTGTCCTCTATCGTCCCGCGTGACTCGTGGGATATGACCTAGTTTGTACTCTTCCGGAGATGTAGAAAAATAATGTATAAGAGCTTGGAATGCCTCCGATGAGATGTAATCCTCTTTCACCGTAATAGTACTTGTTTGGTCTTGTACTAAACTCTGTATGGTGTGTATGACGATGGAATAAAAGAAGCAGTTTCTGTATCTACCATGTCATACGGATGATCATCTTGCATTTCGAGTTATTTCTTACATTCTATATTCTATGTCGGAATTTTACCATCCTGACTAAATCATTGTCTTGTTTACCTAGGATGGTCAACACGCGCGCTAACCCTGCTTTCCAAGAGCAGGCCGAAGGCAGTGAAGCCAGGAATGAAAATCTGCCTCATCCTCCTTCACTAGCCGAGGTGATGATGGAAGCTGAGAGAAACAAGCGGGAGACAAACCGTTTGTTGGAGCGTATTGAACAGAATACAGCACACCATCAGAGGGCTAACGTGGTGTCACTCAGTGATTTTATCAAATTGCATCCACCCACGTTCCACCACTCCGTCGAGCCTCTCGACGCTGATGACTGGCTTCGCAGTATCTCTCACAAACTGCGTTCCGCGCTGGTAGCGGAGGCTGACAAGGTCACCTTTGCTGCATATCATCTTGAAGGCCCCGCCAGTCTATGGTGGGAGAATTATGGAGCTATGCGCCCGGCGGGCCATGTCACTACTTGGGCTGAATTCAGCGAGGCTTTCCGTGAACATCACATTCCGGAGGGTCTCATGGACCGTAAACGTGAGGAATTTTGCAGTTTCACCCAAGGCCGACTTTCTGTGGATGCTTACAGCAGGGAGTTTGGTAACCTCGCACGATATGCAACTGAGGAAGTGTCTACTGATGCCAAGAAGCAAGCAAGGTTCCGTAAGGGCCTTAGTCCTGAGCTTCGCCGTGACCTCCGTCTGCATGAGTGCACATCTTTTCAGAAACTTGTCAACAAAGCCATCAGTGCTGAAACTGGTCAGACTGACTATGACGCAACACGCAAGCATGGCCGTGACATGGGTTCCTCATCCGGTGCTGGTCCTCAGAAGCGCCGCGTGTGGGTACCCAACACCGCCCTGCCACCCAGGTTCACACCGAGGCCATCTTTCCAGGCGCCTCGCCCTGTTCAACAGTCTGCTCCAGCCAAGCCCTATGGGGGTCCAACTAACAATGCTCCTCCACGTACCAGTTCCGTGACTTGTTTCAAGTGTGGGGAATCTGGTCACTATATGCGTGAGTGTCCCCAGACCAATCCCAACCAGTCTGCTAAAGCTGTTGGCCGTGGCAAGCCGATAGGGAAAGTGTTCCACGCCAAGCCGGTCACCGCTTCACGTGGCCATGTCAACTGTATCTCTGCCGAAGAAGCTCAAGAGGATCCCAACGTCGTTCTCGGTACGCTTCTTGTTAATTGCCACCCGGCATCTGTTCTTTTTGATACAGGAGCCTCTCATTCTTTTATATCTGAAAACTATGCTCGCTTGCATAACGTCGCATTCGGTGATATGCCAACCTCTATGGTAATTCAAACTCCGGGATCCAAATGGCAAACTTCTAGAGTAAGCCATGGAAATGAAATCCAAGTCGACAGACTTGTTTTCCTCGCGTCTTTGATAGCCCTTAAATCTTCAGATATTAATATCATTTTGGGTATGGACTGGATGTCAGCTCATCAAGCCAAAATTGATTGCTTCTCTAGGACTGTTCAACTCACCCATCCTTCGGGGAAGATAGTCAATGTCTTGACCCGAATAGCCAAGCGACAATTATATTCTCTTAATGCCAGCCCTTTGCCAGACCTTGAGGACGTGCCGGTAGTCCGTGACTTCCCGGATGTCTTCCCAGAGGAATTGCCAGGTGTTCCACCTGACAGGGATGTTGAGTTCGTAATAGACCTCATCCTCGGAACCGTTCCGATTGCTAGAAGACCTTATAAGATGGCACCTCTAGAACTAGCCGAGCTTAAGAAACAACTCGATGAGTCCTTGAAAAAGGGTTTCATCCGACCTAGCTCATCTCCGTGGGCTTGCCCCGTCCTCTTCGTCAAGAAGAAGGATGGTACGGACCGGATGGTTGTAGATTACCGACCTGTCAATTTCGTCACAATCAAGAACAAATATCCGCTTCCCAGGATCAACGACCTGTATGATCAGCTCGCTGGATCCTCAGTCTTCTCCAAGATGGATTTGAGGTTGGGCTACCATCAAATCAAAATCAGAAACGGGGACATTCCTAAAACGGCCTTTGTTACTCGTTATGGCCAATACGAGTACACCGTCATGTCCTTCGGTTTAACCAACGCTCCAGCCACCTTTTCTCGGTTAATGAACTCAATCTTCATGGAGTATTTGGATAAATTCATCGTGGTTTACCTCGATGATATACTCATCTACTCCAAGAACGAGGAAGAACATGCCAAACATCTAAGGCTAGTGTTGAAGAAACTTCGAGAGCATCGCCTTTATGCCAAATTTTCTAAATGTGAATTTTGGTTGTCAGAAGTGACCTATCTGGGTCATGTAATATCTGGTAAAGGTATTGCTGTTAACCCTGAGCGAGTTCAAGCCGTCCTTAATTGGACTCCACCTGAATCGGTCAAGCAAGTTCGGAGTTTTCTGGGCTTAGCGAGCTATTGTCGTTGCTTTGTCGAGAACTTCTCCAAGGTTGCCAAACCTCTAACCGAACTCCTCAAGAAAGATAAGAAGTTCGAATGGACTCCACAATGTGAGCACAGCTTTCAGGAACTGAAAAGACGCCTGACCTCTGCTCCCGTACTGGTACCGCCAGACTTCTCCAAGGACTTTGTTATCTACTGCGACGCCTCGCGACAAGGACTAGGTTGCATTCTCATGCAAGATCGACACGTAATTGCTTACGCTTCACGGCAATTGCACCCACATGAGGAGAATTATCCTACTCATGATCTAGAGCTTGCAGCCGTAGTCTATGCACTTAAGACCTGGCGACATTACCTCCTCGATAATCGTTGCGAAATATTCACTGATCACCAAAGTCTGAAGTACATTTTCACCCAACCGGATCTGAATCTCAGGCAAAGACGTTGGGTTGAATTGATCACAGACTTCGACTTAGGAATAACCTACACCCCAGGGAAAGCCAACGTCATGGCTGATGCGCTAAGTCGTAAATCTTATTGTAACAATCTGATGTTACAACAAAGTCAACCGCTTCTCCATGAGGAATTTCGGAAGCTTAACCTTCACATTGTTCCTCAAGGTTTTCTTTCCACCTTGGTGGCAAAACCTACCCTTACGGATCAGATTATCAAAGCACAGAAGGTAGATCCGGGAATCTCCCGCATCAAGAGAAACATTCAGAAAGGAATTGCGAATTGCTTCTCCATTAATGATCAAGGGGTCGTATACTTCGGGAATCGACTAGTGGTTCCCAAAGTGCGAAACCTGAGGCGATTGATCCTTAAGGAAGCTCATGAATCTCCTCTCACCATTCATCCCGGTAGTACTAAGATGTATCAGGACCTACGCCAGAGGTTCTGGTGGACTAGGATGAAGAGAGAAATTGCTCAGTATATTGCTAATTGCGACGTCTGTCGTCGTGTAAAAGCAGAGCATCAACGGCCTGCTGGCACCCTTCAACCCTTAGCTATTCCTGAATGGAAATGGGATAAAATTGGTATGGATTTCATTACCGGTTTTCCCAGGACCAAGAGAGGGAATAATGCTATTTTCGTCGTGGTCGATCGTCTTTCCAAAGTAGCCCATTTCTTACCTGTTCGTGAGAGTATAACCGCTAGTCAGCTGGCAGACTTATACATCTCCCGAATAGTGTCCCTCCATGGTGTTCCTTTGGAAATTAACTCGGATCGAGGAAGTCTTTTCACCTCTTGATTTTGGGAAAGTTTCCAAAATGCTATGGGGACTCGTCTCTCCTTTAGCACCGCTTTCCACCCTCAGTCGAGTGGTCAAGTGGAACGCGTCAACCAGATTCTAGAAGATATGCTTCGAGCCTCTGTTATCTCATTCGGAATGGACTGGGAGAAGTGCCTTCCATTTGCCGAATTCGCTTACAACAACAGCTATCAATCTAGCTTGGGTAAAGCCCCTTTTGAAGTTCTCTATGGACGACGGTGTTGAACACCCCTTAACTGGTCAGAGACCGGGGAAAGACAATTCTTTGGCCCGGATATGATTCAGGAAGCAGAAGAACAAGTTCGCATCGTTCGTGAAAAGTTGAAAACAGCCCAATCCCGTCAAAAGAGTCAATATGACCGAAAACATAAGGCTATGACTTTCGAGGTTGACGAGAAGGCTTATCTTCGGGTCACCCCTCTGAAGGGAACCCATCGTTTCGGTATCAAAGGCAAATTGGCTCCTCGTTACATTGGACCTTTCCGCATTCTCGCTAAACGAGGAGAAGTTGCCTACCAGTTGGAACTACCTCCGCATCTCTCCAGAGTCCACGATGTCTTCAACGTTTCTCAACTCAGGCGTTGCTTCTCGGATCCTATCCGTGAAGTGGACCACGAAACGCTTGATCTCCAAGATAATCTTACATATCGAGAGCACCCCATTCGTATCCTCGATCAGGCCGAACGTACCACTCGACGTCATAATATCAAGTTTCTCAAAGTTCAATGGTCGCACCATTCTGAGGATGAAGCAACCTGGGAAAGGGAGGATCGTCTTCGACTTGAGTATCCCGCCTTCTTCCCGGAGGAACCCAAATCTCGGGACGAGATTCTTTTGAGTGGGGGTGAGTTGTCACATCCTAGTTAGCCATGCATTAGAGTGTTGCATCATGTCTACTTTTTCATCAGAAACTTGAAATGGGGATGACAGAACCCCCAGTCCCCTCTGAAACCAACTAGGGTTTACTAAAAAACTTTTCAATGAACCTGAAATGCCCTTCTAAAATGCCCATCATTTTTGTCTTGGTTCAGAACCTCTGCCAAAAGTGGTGCACATTTTCCTAGGCCATCTTAGGGTTTTTGAATTAAATCATAAATATTTGAATTTGGGCATTTAAAATTATATAAAATATTTAAATGCTCAAATATCTCCAAACTAAAATGTTTCATGTTGGAAATAATCCAACTATGGACCAGGAGTAATTTGGTGATTTTAGGAGTTGCCTAAGTATTTTATTTAATTCAACAAAGTTGCAGAAGTATTAAAAAAACAGAAACAGAAAGAAAAAGGGAAAACTTACCTGGCGCCACCACAGGCCCACCAGCCAGCCCACCTGGCCGGCCCAGCCCGGCCACCGCTCCAGCGAGCTGCTTGGCTTGCCAGGCAGGCAGCCAAGGTGCTCGGCGGCGGCACCGCAGCTCGCCACGCAGCTGCACGCCGCCCTGCCTCCCCCTCTCGCCGCCCTGATGGCCTGGACGAGCTCCACGTCGCGCCCCGACCCTCCTGTACACCTCCATTCGCCCCCAGTTCCTCTCCCTCGCGCTCCCACGCCATGGCCGACGCCACCGTCGCCGCACCGCCGCCGTAGCCGTGCTCCCCGTCGTCTCCACTCCGCGCCACCGTGTCCAGAAGCTCCGCCGTCCTCTACTTCTTCGAGCTAGCCGAGCCCCGAGCGCTCGCGTGCCCCGAAGCCGCCGCACCAACCTCGCCCGAACCGCCATCGCCGGAGATCCCCTTCGCCGTCGCCGCCGCAGCAGCTCGTCCCTGACCACGCCGTCCTTTCCATCAAGACCGCAGTGAGCTGGGCTAACTTCCCCTTCCTCTCTTTCTCTCTCTCGTGCACCACAGCGAGCACACTAAGCTCACCCGCACGCGCCGTCGCGGACCTCTTCGCCGACGTGCTCCCGGCCATCCTCCGGCCACCTCGCCTTGTCCATCGCACTCACCACACCGCGTTGGGGCTAACCATGCACTCCCCGCACCTCACCGCACACTCTAGCCACGAGTTCGTCTTCAACCGAACTCCGGCGGCCGCCAAAGTCGCCGCCGGCGCCAACTCCGGCCACCCCGAGCCCAACCACCACCACCAATAGTCGCGGCTCAACCTCAGCAACACGTAGATGCCTTCCGCCGTCCATTTGGTTGCCGGAATGGCAAAAAGCACTTTCACCGCCGCGTCGGGCTCGCCGGCGGCTAGACGCCGGCGTGTTTGACTCTGACTTTGACCACGGGTGGGCCCCGGTTGACCCCCTGGGTCTATGACATGTGGGGCCCCCTCTGTTAATTAATCCAGTTAGTTTAAATCTAATTTAGTTAAACTAATTGAATACTGACATGCGGGACCCACTGGTCAGTTTGACCTGGACCAGCCCGTTGACCACTGACGTCATCATGACGTAGTGCTGACGCAGTAATTTAATTACTGGAATTATTTTTACACAGGAAATTCCAGAATATTATTTAAACTTCAAAAATTCATAACTTTTATTCTGTAACTCCAAATTAGACAAATTATATATGAAAAATGATCAGAAAAATCCAATCTATCCATCTGTACTATTTTCATGCATGTTTAAACAAGCTAACCTGCTGTTTATCACAGAACAAGATAAAACACCTTAAATGGCAACTTATGAGTTTGAACTTTGAATCAATGGTTCAAATTAGTTCAAACCCATCTGTTCTTAGTTGCATTAGCCCAATACACTCATTTTGCCATGTCTCATGCATGCATCATATTGTTGCATACTGTTTGGTAATGTTTGTGTATCGGTGCTCTCTGCGGCAGGTTCTGCCCCCGAGGAGTACCGTGATAACCCCGACGAAGAGCAATACCAGTGCACCGAACCGTCAGGCAAGCAACCAACCATTTGATCATATCGATACAATCCCATGTTCTCGCTCCTGCTCTCTGTTACTGCATTAAGACAACGTGTTTCAAACTGCTGTGTGCTACGGTAGTTGAACCCATTTCCTCTGCATGACCTGTCATTGCCACAGTAACTAGATGAAACCCACTAGCATGTGTAGGAGTTGTTTGAGCCATATGTATGTGTTGTTCCTACCTTGCTATGCCTGCTATGCTTAGAGTCGTGTCAGGTCTGGTTCATCTGGGTGATGGGCTAGAGTGAAATGTTTATGTCGGTAATGTGAGTGGTGTGGTGAACACGATTTGGTAAAGGTATCGATGAGAGGCCATGTAGGAGTACATGGTGGGTTGTTTCATTGAAGCCGACCTTAAGCACTGAGATCTGTATGTGTGATTTAAGAATCAGCTACTACCATGCATTGGGCCCGAAACCAATGGACCCTCTCGGCTTCTTATTCACCCTAGTTCTCCGTCCAGGAGTTGCAAGTAGTTTCTGGTGTTTGTAGCCTACTGGAGGCCGTGGACAGCGCTGACCGTAGGGGTGGGCTGTGATGCGGTAGGTACGTGGCACGGTGTACCGAATACCCGTTAGGTATCTCGGGAACCCTGTTCACATCGTTCGGGGCCGTATGGGAAACCTCGGCCGGACTCCCTGCGGATGGAACCCGAATAGGCGATAAACCTGGACTGGAGGCTTAGGTGATTAGGTAGGTCGTGGCCGACACCCACGTTGGGCTTCCGCTTGAAGGTTGCCGAGTACATGTCGTGTAAGCGACGATAAGTGGTGAGAGCGTGTATGAAGAAGTACACCCCTGCAGGGTTAACATGATCTATTCGAATAGCCGCGTCCGCGGTAAAGGACTACTTGGTTGCCTATACAGTTCATAGACAAGTAAATGGATACTGTTAAAAGCATCAAGATAAGTGTGAGTGCCGAGGATGGCTCTTCCGTAGGAAGACGGAGGTGGATCCTCGGTAGTGTATTGAAGTGGTGAGTAGTGGACTCGTGTGCGCAAAACCATTTCAAGTTGGAGTATCGTAGGATAGCCTAGCCAAGAGTCAAAGCTGGCTTGCTGCAATAACTCCACCAACCCTTCTTGATACTATGCATGTATGTAGGATCTGATGTAAGTCTTGCTGAGTACCTTTGTACTCATGTTGCTATAATCTACATTTTTACAGAAGACGCTGCAACCCCTTCTGATGGGTTCTATGTAGACGTTGACATAAACGAGTAGGCTAAAGACCCAGGTGGTGACCCTGAGCTTGTGAAGGACCACGTAGTATAGTTAGGCTTTCCAAGCCTCTTTTATTTTACTAGTTGTCTGTACTCAGACAAGTTACTTCCGCTGCTGGTTTGTATGACTGTATGACTTGTATGTGGGGTCGTGAGACCCGTACCTTTGTGTATGTTATGTATGGCTCACTGAGCCTTAAATAAAGTACTTGTGTCATAGAGTCATGTTGTGATGCTTCGTTGTATTTGCACATATCAAGCATATTGTGTGTATGATTGAAATGCTTGGTATGTGTGGGATCTGACTATCTAGTTGTTTATCTTTAGTAGCCTCTCTTACCGGGAAATGTCTCCTAGTGTTACCGCTGAGCCATGGTAGCTTGCTACTGCTCTGGAACACTTAGGCTGGCCGGCATGTGTCCTTCTTCGTTCCTGTGTCTGTCCCTTCGGGGAAATGTCACGCTTTGAGTACCGGAGTCCTGCTAGCCCAGTGCTACATCCCGGACCCACTTGCTGATGATCGACACGTTCGAAGCTGGGTCATGGATGCCTGTCCCTGTAAGTCTGTGCCACTTTGGGTTTACGACTAGTCATGTCAGCCCGGGCTCTTTATCATATGGATGCTAGCGACACTATCATATACGTGAGCCAAAAGGCGCAAACGGTCCCGGGAAAAGGTAAGACGACACCCGTGGGGATACCGTGCGTGAGGCCGCAAAGTGATATGAGGCGTTACCAGCTAGATCGATGTGACATCGAGTCGGGGTCCTGACAGCGTTGGCATCAGAGCCGGACTGCCTGTAGGTTCTCCAAGCCAAACTGGTCGATGTTGAGTCTAGAAATTCTTTAGTTATATGTAGGGGAATTGTTTGTGGGTTGGAACGTAAGGCTCTTTTTACTCCTTATACCTTATGACTTTCTGATCTGAGTCAGTCCATTCTTCCACCGGGGGTTAAGGAATTAGGATCTGTTCTCTCTATCAGGATCACGAGTTACTAATCAGTAGTACCCTATAAGTTTGATGGTTACCAGCCTAGTTCAGTTCTACTACCACATTATGTTGCCAGAATGGTTTCAGAACTTTGATATGGTGATGTTGAGTGTGTACGAAATCCTTTGTCAAATGTCTCAAATCTTTTTTGAGCATTTACAGCTGTTATGCTGCCGAAATTTTGCTAGAAATTCTAATGCCTTTGCATTATGATTGTGCTTTCAGATGGCCACTCGCGACCTCAATCAAGTGGTTCGCCTGACTCGATGCCTAGATGTACCCGGCCATACTGCTAAGTTGGTCAGGGTAATGACTGAGGCTGGATATCGCTGGTATCCCGAGTACACGGTCGAAGAGCAATTCCGAGACTTTAATCAAAGCCAGTATCTCTGCACTGTCAGGATATTTCCATCTTATCCTGGATCCACCGAGCCTCTTCACTGCTCCTATGGACTCGGGGTTTCTATTGAGATGGCTGTGCAGGACGCCGCCTACTCTATGATGACCATTATGCGAGTCAGATCTGGGTTATTTCGGGACTCTGATTTCCGGTATATGCCAGGATCACTTCCGGGAGCACAAGGGTATCTCCAGGCTATCTATGTGACCCCACCCAGGAGGATTCACGGACTCGCACCACTGCTGAGATGCTCGAGGATAAGGACCATGAAAATCGGGCCTTGAGGTTAGAGCTCTTCAATACCCGTGCTGACCACTGGGCCACTTTGACTCGGTTCGCACCGGCGGTGCAAGCTGGATATTCAGATATGCGCGACCTCTATCCTATGAGATCTGCTCTGCCAGACGTGATGGTTTGGCGTGATGTAGGAGGCATCACCCCACCTCGCGGTCCCCGCAGGCCACCGTTTGTTGGTCCAAGGCCTCATCCTAGCCCCTATGGACCACAAGCTCCGCAAGACCGTCTGTTTCCGGATGATCATGTTGAACTTCCAGGCTATGGAGGCGACTTCTACGAGGACTACTACGGATCGGTCTGAGTTAGTGGTAGTATCACTAGTTCGCACTAGCTGTGTCCTCTATCGTCCCGCGTGACTCGTGGGATATGACCTAGTTTGTACTCTTCCGGAGATGTAGAAAAATAATGTATAAGAGCTTGGAATGCCTCCGATGAGATGTAATCCTCTTTCACCGTAATAGTACTTGTTTGGTCTTGTACTAAACTCTGTATGGTGTGTATGACGATGGAATAAAAGAAGCAGTTTCTGTATCTACCATGTCATACGGATGATCATCTTGCATTTCGAGTTATTTCTTACATTCTATATTCTATGTCGGAATTTTACCATCCTGACTAAATCATTGTCTTGTTTACCTAGGATGGTCAACACGCGCGCTAACCCTGCTTCCCAAGAGCAGGCCGAAGGCAGTGAAGCCAGGAATGAAAATCTGCCTCATCCTCCTTCACTAGCCGAGGTGATGATGGAAGCTGAGAGAAACAAGCGGGAGACAAACCGTTTGTTGGAGCGTATTGAACAGAATACAGCACACCATCAGAGGGCTAACGTGGTGTCACTCAGTGATTTTATCAAATTGCATCCACCCACGTTCCACCACTCCGTCGAGCCTCTCGACGCTGATGACTGGCTTCGCAGTATCTCTCACAAACTGCGTTCCGCGCTGGTAGCGGAGGCTGACAAGGTCACCTTTGCTGCATATCATCTTGAAGGCCCCGCCAGTCTATGGTGGGAGAATTATGGAGCTATGCGCCCGGCGGGTCATGTCACTACTTGGGCTGAATTCAGCGAGGCTTTCCGTGAACATCACATTCCGGAGGGTCTCATGGACCGTAAACGTGAAGAATTTTGCAGTTTCACCCAAGGCCGACTTTCTGTGGATGCCTATAGCAGGGAGTTTGGTAATCTCGCCCGATATGCAACTGAGGAAGTTTCTACTGACGCCAAGAAGCAAGCAAGGTTCCGTAAGGGCCTTAGTCCTGAGCTTCGCCGCGACCTCCGTCTGCATGAGTGCACATCTTTTTCGAAACTTGTCAACAAAGCCATCAGTGCTGAAACTGGTCAGACTGACTATGACGCAACACGCAAGCATGGACGTGACACGGGTTCCTCATCCGGTGCTGGTCCTCAGAAGTGCCGCGTGTGGGTGCCCAACACCGCCCTGCCACCCAGGTTCACACCGAGGCCATCTTTCCAGGCGCCTCGCCCTGTACAACAGTCTGCTCCAGCCAAGCCCTATGGGGGTCCAACCAATAATGTTCCTCCACGTACCAGTTCCGTGACTTGTTTCAAGTGTGGGGAATCTGGTCACTATATGCGTGAATGCCCCCAGACCAACCCCAATCAATCTGCTAAAGCTTTTGGCCGTGGCAAGCCGACAGGAAAAGTATTCCACGCCAAGCCGGTCACCGCTTCACGTGGCCATGTCAACTGTGTCTCTGCCGAAGAAGCTCAAGAGGATCCCAACGTCGTTCTCGGTACGCTTCTTGTTAATTGCCACCCGGCATCTGTCCTTTTCGATACAGGAGCCTCTCATTCCTTTATATCTGAAAATTATGCTCGTTTGCATAACGTTGCATTCTGTGACATGCCATCCACTATGGAAATCTCTACCCCTGGGTCTAGATGGCAGACCTCTAGGGTAAGTTATGGAAATGAGATCCAAGTCGACAGACTTGTTTTCCTTGCGTCTTTGATAGCCCTTAAATCTTCAGATATTAATATCATTCTGGGTATGGACTGGATGTCAGCTCATCATGCCCAAATTGATTGCTTCTCTAGGACTGTTCAACTCACCCATCCTTCGGGGAAGATAGTCAATGTCTTGACCTGAATAGCCAAGCGACAATTATATTCTCTTAACGCCAGCCCTTTGCCAGACCTTGAGGACGTTCCGGTAGTCCGTGACTTCCCGGATGTCTTTCCAGAGGAATTGCCAGGTGTTCCACCTGACAGGGATGTTGAGTTCGTAATAGACCTCATTCCAGGAACCGTTCCGATTGCTAGAAGACCCTATAAGATGGCACCCCTAGAACTAGCCGAGCTTAAGAAACAACTCGATGAGTCCTTGAAAAAGGGTTTCATCCGACCTAGCTCATCTCCGTGGGCTTGCCCCGTCCTATTCGTCAAGAAGAAGGATGGTACGGACCGGATGGTTGTAGATTACCGACCTGTCAACTTGGTCACAATCAAGAACAAATACCCGCTTCCCAGGATCAACGACCTGTATGATCAGCTCGCTGGATCCTCAGTCTTCTCCAAGATGGATTTGAGGTTGGGCTACCATCAAATCAAAATCAGTAACGGGGACATTCCTAAAACGGCCTTTGTTACTCGTTATGGCCAATACGAGTACACCGTCATGTCCTTCGGTTTAACCAACGCTCCAGCCACCTTTTCTCGGTTAATGAACTCAATCTTCATGGAGTATTTGGATAAATTCGTCGTAGTTTATCTCGATGATATACTCATCTACTCCAAGAACGAGGAAGAACATGCCGAACATCTAAGGCTAGTGTTGAAGAAACTTCGAGAGCATCGCCTTTATGCCAAATTTTCTAAATGTGAATTCTGGTTGTCAGAAGTGACCTATCTGGGTCATGTAATATCTGGTAAAGGTATTGCTGTTAACCCTGAGCGAGTTCAAGCCGTCCTTAACTGGACTCCACCTGAATCAGTCAAGCAAGTTCGGAGTTTTCTAGGCTTAGCGAGCTATTGTCGTCGCTTTGTCGAGAACTTCTCCAAGGTTGCCAAACCTCTAACCGAACTCCTCAAGAAAGATAAGAAGTTCGAATGGACTCCACAATGTGAGCACAGCTTTCAGGAACTGAAAAGACGCCTGACTTCTGCTCCCGTGCTGGTACCGCCAGACTTCTCCAAGGACTATGTTATCTACTGCGACGCCTCGCGACAAGGACTAGGTTGCATTCTCATGCAAGATCGACACGTAATTGCCTACGCTTCACGGCAATTGCACCCACATGAGGAGAATTATCCTACTCATGATCTAGAGCTTGCAGCCGTAGTCTATGCACTTAAGACCTGGCGACATTACCTCCTCGGTAATCGTTGCGAAATATTCACTGATCACCAAAGTCTGAAGTATATTTTCACCCAACCGGATTTGAATCTCAGGCAGAGACGTTGGGTTGAATTGATCACCGACTTCGACTTAGGAATAACCTACACCCCAGGGAAAGCCAACGTCATGGCTGATGCGCTAAGTCGTAAATCTTATTGTAACAACCTGATGTTACAACAAAGTCAACCGCTTCTCCATGAGGAATTTCGGAAGCTTAACCTTCATATTGTTCCTCAAGGTTTTCTCTCCACCTTGGTGGCAAAACCTACCCTTACGGATCAAATTGTCAAAGCACAGAAGGTAGATCCGGGAATCTCCCGCATCAAGAGGAACATTCAGAAAGGAATTGCGAATTGTTTCTCCATTAATGATCAAGGAGTCGTATACTTCGGGAATCGACTAGTGGTTCCCAAAGTGCGCAACCTAAGGCGATTAATCCTTAAGGAAGCTCATGAATCTCCTCTCACTATTCATCCCGGTAGTACTAAGATGTATCAGGACCTACGCCAGAGGTTCTGGTGGACTAGGATGAAGAGAGAAATTGCTCAGTATATTGCAAATTGCGACGTCTGTCATCGTGTAAAAGCAGAGCATCAACAGCCTGCTGGCACCCTTCAACCCTTAGCTATTCCTGAATGGAAATGGGATAAAATTGGTATGGATTTCATTACCGGGTTTCCCAGGACCAAGAGAGGGAATAATGCTATTTTCGTCGTGGTCGATCGTCTTTCCAAAGTAGCCCACTTCTTACCTGTTCGTGAGAGTATAACCGCTAGTCAGCTGGCAGATTTGTACATCTCCCGAATAGTGTCTCTCCATGGTGTTCCTTTGGAAATTAACTCGGATCGAGGAAGTCTTTTCACCTCTCGATTTTGGGAAAGTTTCCAAAATGCTATGGGAACCCGTCTTTCCTTTAGCACCGCTTTCCACCCTCAGTCGAGTGGTCAAGTGGAACGCGTCAACCAAATTCTAGAAGACATGCTTCGAGCCTCTGTTATCTCATTCGGAATGGACTGGGAGAAGTGCCTTCCATTTGCCGAATTCGCTTACAACAACAGCTATCAATCTAGCTTGGGTAAAGCCCCTTTTGAAGTTCTCTATGGACGACGATGTCGAACACCCCTTAACTGGTCAGAGACCGGGGAAAGAAAATTCTTTGGCCCGGACATGATTCAGGAAGCAGAAGAACAAGTTCGTATCGTTCGTGAAAAGTTGAAAACAGCCCAATCTCGTCAAAAGAGTCAATATGACCGAAAACATAAAGCTGTGACTTTCGAGGTTGACGAGAAGGCTTATCTTCGGGTCACCCCTCTGAAGGGAACCCATCGTTTCGGTATCAAAGGCAAATTGGCTCCTCGTTACATTGGACCTTTTCGCATTCTTGCCAAACGAGGAGAAGTTGCCTACCAGTTGGAACTACCTCCGCACCTCTCCAGAGTTCACGATGTCTTCCACGTTTCTCAACTCAGGCGTTGCTTCTCGGATCCTATCCGTGAAGTGGACCACGAAACGCTTGATCTCCAAGATGATCTTACATATCGAGAGTACCCCATTCGTATCCTCGATCAGGCCGAACGTACCACGCGACGTCATAATATCAAGTTTCTCAAGGTTCAATGGTCGCACCATTCTGAGGATGAAGCAACTTGGGAAAGGGAGGATCGTCTTCGACTTGAATATCCCGCCTTCTTCTCGGAGGAACCCAAATCTCGGGACGAGATTCTTTTGAGTGGGGGTGAGTTGTCACAACCTAGCTAGTCATGCATTAGAGTGTTGCATCATGTTTATTCTTTCATCAGAAACTTGAAATGGGGATGACAGAACCCCCAGTCCCCTCTGAAACCAACTAGGGTTACTAAAATAATTTTTTCAATGAACCTGAAATGCCCTTCTAAAATGCCCATCATTTTTGCCTTGGTTCAGAACCTCTGCCAAAAGTGGTGCCCATTTTCCTAGGCCATCCTAGGGTTTTTGATTTAAATCATAGATATTTGAATTTGGGCATTTAAAATAATATAAAATATTTAAATGCTCAAATATCTCCAAACTAAAATGTTTCATGTTGGAAATAATCCAACTATGGGCCAGGAATAGTTTGGTGATTTTTGAAGTTGCCTAGGTATTTTATTAAATTCAACAAAGTTGCAGATATATTAAATAAAAACAGAAACAGAAAAAAAAAGGGGAAAACTTCCCTGTGCGGCCCAGCCAGCTGGCCGGCCCAGCAAGCCAGCCCAGCCCACCACCGCCGTCGTCCTCCTGGCGCCAGTCGGCCAGGCGTGTGGCCGGCGCGCGCGCACGGCCGGAGCGCCACGCCACCAGCCCGTCTACCTGCCTCCCCCGCCAGCGCGACGCCGCGACGCTTCTTCTCGGTGCCGCCCCGATCCCCTGGCCTTATCCCTCTCTCTCTCCCGTGCTGCTCTCTCTCTCTCTCTCTCTCTCTCTCGGCCGAACACCACCGTCGCCGCCGTTCGCCATAGCCGCCGTCTCCGACCACCCCTCGCTCCCCCGACTAGCTCAGGAGCTCCGCCTCGACTCCCTCTTCCTCCCCACGGCTCCACAGCTCCCCGGAAGCCCTGCATCGCCGCCACGTCGCCGTTCCCCTCTTCGGGCTCCGACCACCGTCGCCGTCGATTCGCCGTCTCCAGCGCGTCCCCGAGCCCACTTCGACGCCCACTGCAACCGCGGTGAGCTACGCCACCGTTTCCCCCTCTCCTCCCCCTCGTTTCCCCACCGTAGCCTCCTCCCCACCACGGCCGAACCTCCGCCGTCGCCGAGCTCGCCGTCGACGCACTCCGGTGACCATTTGGTCACCCCGGCGAGTCCAACGAGTTCGCAAGACCCCGTAGAGCATCCCTAGCGCCTCGCTTCGCTCGACTTCGAGCTCCAACCCTGTTCCCGTGCACGACCGAACCCCGGCGGCCGCAGCCGAGCTCGCCGCCGTCAACTCCGGCCACCCCGAGCCCAACCACCACCACCAATAGTCGCGGCTCAACCTCAGCAACACGTAGATGCCTTCCGCCGTCCATTTGGTTGCCGGAATGGCAAAAAGCACTTTCGCCGCCGTCTCGGGCCTCGCCGGCGTCATGCCGCCGGCGGGTTTGACCTGTCCGACCTGAGGTTTGACCCCCCAGGGTCACTGACGCGTGGGCCCTGTCGGACAGGTAGTTAGTTAGTACTAATTACCGTTAGTCAACCCCCCCTGACACTGACAGTGGGCCCCAGCGCCACTAATCCCTAATTAGGATTAATTTAAACCTGTTAAACCCCCCCTGTCATTGACGTGTGGCCCCCACACGTCAGGTTTGACTTCAGCCAGCCGCAGTTGACCACTGACATCATGCTGACGTCATGCTGGCGCAATAATTATAAATTCTGGATTTAATTTAAATCAGGAAATTCCAGAATATTATTTAAACTTCAAAAATTCATAACTTTTATTCTGTAACTCCAAATTGGACAAATTATATATGAAAAATGATCAGAAAAATCCAATCTATCCATCTGTACTATTTTCATGCATGATCAAACAAGTTAAATTGATGTTTTAAGCAGAACAAGGAAAAGCACTTTAAAAGACCATATTTGAACTTAAAATTTGAATCCTTGATTCAAATTTGTTCAAACCCCTCTGTTCTTAGTTGCATTAGCCCAACACACTCATATTGCCATGTTTCATGCTTGCATCATATTGTTGCACATTGTTTGGTGATGGTTGTGTATCGATGTCCTTTGCGACAGGTTCTGCCCCCGAGGAGTACCGTGATTACCCTAACGAAGAACCATATCAGTGCATCGAACCATCAGGCAAGCAACCAACCATTTGATCATATCGATACAATCCCATGTTCTCGCTCCTGCTCTCTTTTACTGCATTAAGACAACGCGATTCAAACTGCTGTGTGCTACGGTAGTTGGACCCATTTCCTCTGCATGACCTGTCATTGCCACAGTAACTAGATGAAACCCACTAGCATGTGTAGGAGTTGCTTGAGCCATATGTATGTGTTGTTCCTACCTTGCTATGCCTGCTATGCTTAGAGTCGTGTCAGGTCTGGTTCATCGGGGTGATGGGCTGGAGTGAAATGATTATGTCGGTAATGAGAGTGGTGTGGTGAACACGATTTGGTAAAGGTATCGATGAGAGGCCATGTAGGAGTACATGGTGGGTTGTTTCATTGAAGCCGACCTTAAGCACTGAGATCTGTATGTGTGATTTAAGAATCAGCTACTACCATGCATTGGGCCCGAAACCAATGGACCCTCTCGGCTTCTTATTCACCCTAGTTCTCCGTCCAGGAGTTGCAAGTAGTTTCTGGTGTTTGTAGCCTACTGGAGGCCGTGGACAGCGCTGATCGTAGGGGTGGGCTGTGATGCGGTAGGTACGTGGCACGGTGTACCGAATACCCGTTAGGTATCTCGGGAACCCTGTTCACATCGTTCGGGGCCGTATGGGAAACCTCGGCCGGACTCCCTGCGGATGGAACCTGAATAGGCGATAAACCTGGACTGGAGGCTTAGGTGATTAGGTAGGTCGTGGCCGACACCCACGTTGGGCTTCCGCTTGAAGGTTGCCGAGTACATGTCGTGTAAACGACGGTAAGTGGTGAGAGCGTGTATGAAGAAGTACCCCCTGCAGGGTTAACATGATCTATTCGAATAGCCGCGTCCGCGGTAAAGGACTACTTGGTTGCCTATACAGTTCATAGACAAGTAAATGGAAACTACTAAAATCCTCAAGATAAGTGTGAGTGCCGAGGATGGCTCCTCCGTAGGAGGACGGAGGTGGATCCTCGGTAGTGTATTGAAGTGGTGAATAGTGGACTCGTGTGCGCAAAACTATTTCAAGTTGAAGTATCGTAGGATAGCCTAGCCAAGAGTCAAAGCTGGCTTGCTGCAATAACTCCACCAACCCTTCTTGATACTATGCATGTATGTAGGATCTGATGTAAGTCTTGCTGAGTACCTTTGTACTCATGTTGCTATAATCTACATTTTTACAGAAGACGCTGCAACCCCTTCTGATGGGTTCTATGTAGACGTTGACATCAACGAGTAGGCTAAAGACCCAGGTGGTGACCCTGAGCTTGTGAAGGACCACATAGTATAGCCAGAGGCTTTCCAAGCCTCTTTTATTTTACTAGTTGTCTGTACTCAGACAAGTTACTTCCGCTGCTGGCTTGTATGATTGTATGACTTGTATGTTGGGTCGTGAGACCCGTACCTTCGTGTGTATGTTATGTATGGCTCACTGAGCCTTAAATAAAGTACTTGTGTCATAGAGTCATGTTGTGATGCTTCGTTGTATTTGCACATATCGAGCATATTGTGTGTATGATTGAAATGCTTGGTATGTGTGGGATCTGGCTATCTAGTTGTTTATCTTTAGTAGCCTCTCTTACCGGGAAATGTCTCCTAGTGTTACCGCTGAGCCATGGTAGCTTGCTACTGCTCTGGAACACTTAGGCTGGCCGGCATGTGTCCTTCTTCGTTCCTGTGTCTGTCCCTTCGGGGAAATGTCACGCTTTGAGTACCGGAGTCCTGCTAGCCCAGTGCTACAGCCCGGACCCACTTGCTGATGACCGACACGTTCGAAGCTGGGTCATGGATGCCTGTCCCTGTAAGTCTGTGCCACTTTGGGTTTACGACTAGTCATGTCAGCCCGGGCTCTTTATCATATGGATGCTAGCGACACTATCATATACGTGAGCCAAAAGGCGCAAACGGTCCCGGGAAAAGGTAAGACGACACCCGTGGGGATACCGTGCGTGAGGCCGCAAAGTGATATGAGGCGTTACCAGCTAGATCGATGTGACATCGAGTCGGGGTCCTGACACGATCTCATCCGGGACTCCAAACTCCTTCGGTACATCAAAACTCATAAACTCATAATATAACTGTCATTGAAACCTTAAGCGTGCGGACCCTACGGGTTCAAGAACAATGTAGACATGACCGAGACACGTCTCCGGTCAATAACCAATAGCGGAACCTGGATGCTCATATTGGCTCCCACATATTCTACGAAGATCTTTATTGGTCAGACCGCATAACAACATACGTTGTTCCCTTTGTCATCGGTATGTTACTTGCCCAAGATTCGATCGTCGGTATCTCAATACCTAGTTCAATCTCGTTACCGGCAAGTCTCTTTACTCGTTCCGTAATACATCATCCTGCAACTAACTCATTAGTTGCAATGCTTGCAAGGCTTAAGTGATGTGCATTACCGAGTGGGCCCAGAGGTACCTCTCCGACAATCGGAGTGACAAATCCTAATCTCGAAATACGCCAACCCAACAAGTACCTTCGGAGACACCTACAGAGCACCTTTATAATCACCCAGTTACGTTGTGACGTTTGGTGGCACACAAAGTGTTCCTCCGGTAAATGGGAGTTGCATAATCTCATAGTCATAGGAACATGTATAAGTCATGAAGAAAGCAATAGCAACAAACTAAACGATCGAGTGCTATGCTAACAGAATGGGTCAAAACAATCACATCATTCTCCTAATGATGTGATCCCGTTAATCAAATGACAACTCATGTCTATGGTTAGGAAACATAACCATCTTTGATCAACGAGCTAGACAAGTAGAGGCATACTAGTGAAAATCTGTTTATCTATGTATTCACACATGTATTATGTTTCCGGTTAATACAATTCTAGCATGAATAATAAACATTTATCATGATATAAGGAAATAAATAATAACTTTATTATTGCCTCTAGGGCATATTTCCTTCAGCGGGGAGACAGGGGGAGGCGTTTCTCTCTCCATCATCTCCGGAAGAAGATCCCCCGAAGACGAACTCTGTCGAGAAGGGCTACGAGCCGGACTGCAAGATATATGTCCTGGTTATTGTCCTCAGAGATAAAGCAGGATATATTTACCAAAAGTACTCTTGTTCACTTACAGCTCGGTGGAGGGCAGGCCCACTTGCGGGCACTGTGCGGCAAGGACACCCTCCGGGGCAGGGCCCCCTGGCGAAGGTTTCTTCCCTCGTTTGGAAACCTTCGTTTCCAAGTCTTCATAGGCAGTCCTTTTCCTTCCTTGGGGAGAGGGGATTCTAGATTCTTCTCCCCGATTATCCTCCTTCACGGAGACACTAATTCCCCCGGTTTGGATGAGTAATGCGTGAAGCCCGCTTTCGGCTTCTTTATTCCTCCCTTTATCTTCCCCTGATTGCACTTGATAAGGTGCGTGCTCGAGCATCCTGGCTAGTACAGGATCCGGTGAGCCTTTGGGAAGGGGGGCCGAACACCTGATCATCTCCGCCTTTCTTATGCAGTCCTGGCCGAGAGCGATTTTTTCAAAATGATGTTGTGACAAATAAAAAGACAACATGTTTGGCCGCAGAATTACTTACGTGGGTATCTAGACGGTTGCAGTTGAGACCCGCATCCTCGGTGGTGTCCGGACACTTTATTCGTGATCCGAAGAACAATCCATAAATCTCTTCGAGCGTCACGCCGAAGAATTGCTGAATAGTTCATGGTCCTTCCGGGTTGAACTCCCACATACGGAGAGATCGACGTTGGCATGGCAGGACCCGATGAACTAGCATAACTTGCATTACCTTGACAAGACTGACATCCCTCTTGAGGAGATATCGGATGCGACTTTGCAATGTCAGCACGTCATTAACTGGCCCCTAGTCGAGCCCCTTGTTGGCCCATGACGCCAGTTGCGGCGGGGGGCCCGAACGGAAGGTGGGGGCAGCTGCCCACTTCGTACTTCGGGGAGCTGTGATGTAAAACCACTCCCGCTGCCATAAGTTGGACACCTCCGGGAAGGAACCCTTTGGCCATAGAGCATCGGTGCCTTTGCCTATTAGGGCACCTTCGCATTCTACATGTTGCCCATCGATAGTCTTCAGCTTCACGTTGAAGGTCTTGAGCCATAAGCCGAAGTGTGGGGTGATGCGCAGGAAGGCCGCACACACGACGATAAATGACGAGATGTGAAGGATGGAATCTGGAGCTAGATCGTGGAAATCGAGCCTGTAATAGAACATAAGCCCTCTTACAAAGGGATCAAGACTAAAGCCTAGCCCTCAGAGGAAGTGGGAAACAAATACGACACTCCCGTTGGGTTCGGAAGTGGGGATGACCTGCCCTTGAGCAGGCAGCCTGTGCGAGATTTCGGCGGTCAGATACCTGGCTTCCCTTAGCTTCTTGATGTCCTCCTCTGTGATAGAGGAGGACATCAACCGACCTTGAAGGTTGGATCCGGACATGGTTGAAGGTCCGAAGCGCTTAGCCTGAGCCTTGGGTGTTGGAACTCGAGGTGGGGGAGGGGAAGGATCGAGCACAAGAAGAAAAGGACAGGCCTTGGCCCCTTTATAAAGAGGGTGAATATCAAGCGTCCTCCATGTGGCTGTTTGGAACTTGCCTAAAATTGAGGAGTCATACTAACAAGCACGATTGGTTTAACCACACCCGTATTGATGAGTATCCCATGATAAGGGGAACCCGATCTCTGCTTCGACAAGACGTGCCAATAAAACTGCCTCGCAACACGTGCAGTGGCAGGCTGGGAAAAACGGTTCGTAATGACCAGGCCACGACAGGATGTCATGTTATGAAAGGTTGTCAGCAGATTAGATTTGTGGAGTATTATACTCTCTATGGTGGTATGTGGAATTTGTTTTACAGAGCCGGACACAATCCTTGTGTTCAAAATATTCTATGGAGTATTCGGAGAAGGAACCCGCCTTGCAATGCCGAAGACAATCTACACGCCGGACTCATCATCATTGAAGCCTGATTCAGGGGCTACTGAGGGAGTCCTAGATTAGGGGGTCCTCCGACAGCCAGACTATATACTTTGGCCGGACTGTTGCACTATGAAGATACAACATTGAAGGCTTCGTCCCGTGTCCGGGTGGGGCTCTCCTTTGCGTGGAAGGCAAGCTTGGTGATTCGGATATGTAGATCTCCTTCTCTGTAACCGACTCTGTGTAACCCTAGCCCCCTCCAGTGTCTATATAAACCGGAGGGTTTAGTCCGTAGGATAACAACAATCATAATCATAGGCTAGCTTCTAGGGTTTAGCCTCTACGATCTCGTGGTAGATCAACTCTTGTAATACTCATATCATCAAGATCAATCAAGCAGGAAGTAGGGTATTACCTCCATCGAGAGGGCCCGAACCTGGGTAAACATCATGTCCCCGCCTCCTGTTACCATTAGCCTTAGACGCATAGTTCGGGACCCCCTACCCGAGATCTGCCGGTATTAACACCAACACCCACCCCAGGAGCGGGCGCAGGGGGGCGATCGCTGTCGAGCGATGGCGGCGCTGCTGCTGAGGAACCGACACCACTCGGGGTTCCTGAGGTGCCATCCCTGGGACCCTAGAGAGCTGTCCTGAGGAGGCGGCATGGGGGACGGTGCAGTCCAATGCTCCTGAGGCCGGGGGGCCCCCGAGGCCCCGGTGAGCCACCATGAGGCGAGTACCGAGGTCTCAGGGTGGTCCAGCATCCTAGAGGTCGCCTCCTCAGGAGTCACACCATCCGCGCCCGGCCTTGATGAACGCGCCCAGGGCTTCGGCCGGCTCCGACCAAACTTCGCTATGCTTCGCAAGAGGAAGGGGTCTCCAAGATGTAGTGGTGACGCCTTCCGGCCATTGAAGCAGGGGAAGTACATTGCTATTGATGAGTGAGTACCTTATATTTGTAATTTATTGAGTACCGCTTCCCCTCCTGACTGTGGTCCCTTAGGGTCCCTTCTGCTCAGGCGACAAAGTCTCCTGAGAAGCAACCTCCTCCTGCCTCAAGTCCTCTACTGACCTTGAGCGCCCCAAGCCAACCTGCCGCACTTGGCGCGAGGTCGACCGGAGACGCAACCACGCCGGCTTGGCGTATCGACCCCGCATTCTTGCCGTTCGTACTTCGCGGCCTTGCCTGGGATGTGGAAAGTGTGCCAAGGGCTCCTCCTCTGGTTATTGACCACAGCTGGGTGGCCTCGGCTCTAGCCTCTCCTTCGGGTGACGAGCCTCCGCCCCTGAGGGCCCCCGACGGGGCCCATAGGGCTACTAGAAAGATGCCAGCCTCCAGCCCCCTGCTGGGAGGAGGCAATCCGCTTCGAACTTCTTCAACGACTCCCGGTGTGGAGGACGAACCCGGTCGTGCATTCGAGCTTGCGCGTGGGCGGGGTGCTGTCCATCACGATCTCTTCTGGGAAGGATGGGTGCACTGCGCTGGCTTGGGGAAGAGCTTGTGGACGTCGACGCCCGCCTTGAAACTGAGAGTCTTCGGCTAGTGGATGAATGGTGTCAACTGAAGGTGGCCATGAACCTCGGGCGCCTCCAGTGTGAGCACGCCAACGCGAAAGCCAAGGCATCGCTCGCAACATCGCGCGAGGCCAGCGCCCGAGCCTTGGAGGACGCCAGGGAGGCAGATCACCACCGCGAGGTTGCTGAGAAGCACAGACAGGAGCTCCAGGCCCTGAATGCCTCCCTGGAGTAGCAGGTGGAGGCACGTAGAGCTGCCTTGGCGTCGATGAAGGGGGCGCCGTCCGACGAGGAAGAGATCTTGAAGCGTGAGGAAGCGCTAATGCTGGAGGCCACAGAGTGCGGCCTCAAGCTTGAGCGGTTGGAGACGAGTGAGCATCAGGTTGCTCAGGCGGAAGATACCGCCAGCGCGCGTGAGGCCAGGATCCAGGAGGAAGTGGACCGCAGGGTGGCGGAGGCTTGCACTGATCTTGCCAATAGGTATGACCTGAAGCTGAAGCTCGTGGAAGCCGAAGCTGAGGGCAGGACCACCGCCCTCAGGTCGAGGTTGGCTGAGGCGGAGCATCGCGAGAAGGCCACTGTAACTACCTTGATCTCCGTGTAGGCCGAGTTGGCCTCCGCATGTGCTGAGCTGCTCCCGCTTCAGCAGCGAGTTACCGCTGCTGAGTCCCATGTGTAGCAGAGTAGGGAGGAGGTGATCCACCGATAGACGTTGCAGCGCAAACATGCCCCATGCTCCAGGACCTCAGGGTGAGGGCCAATCGGGTGCTGGGCATCATCTGGGACAAATACGCCCTCATCCTCATGCAGAAGACTATGTCGGCCATCTACGCTTCTTCACTGACATCGTGATGCGCCTGGAGGACCGGGCTAAGAGAGCTCACGAGCTCGTTGACGTAAAGAGCCGTGGCCTCCTTCGGCACGCGTTTTCCCGCATCTTCAGCCATCTTCAGAATGCCGACCCCAACTTCGACTTCGACGCCGCCATCGCCCCAGTGCCCGGAGCTACCCGAGGTAACCTGGCACGCTGGGTGGATGATAACATGGATGCTCTGGTCAGGGCTTTCGCTTCTGACGATGGAGCGGTGGTGGTCATGGCGGATGAAGGCGACGTGGTCGATGATGGTGAAAACGATGCTAGCAATGACACTAGTAGCATGTCCGGGAGCGATTCGGAAGATGTTGCTAGCGACATGTCCGATTGAGCCCGCACTCCTTGTTTTGAACCTGCGCACAAAATCTTGGGCATGGCCCCCGAAGATGTAAGTGCATTTTGGGGAGGGGAGGGCTCATGTAATCAAACCATTGTTTTATTCCCTGAGCCAGACTTAAGGCATGCTTTTGTGAGTTCTCAAGTTCCTTCGTAAACTTACAGCAGTAACTTATGTCAGTCTAGGCGGGCCTCAGACCGGCCTTGTAGCTGTCGATGTGTAGTTCTCCCGAGGGGAGCTATCCACGGGCTCGCGAGGTTTTGGGCTTCTGAGGAGCCTGCTGGTCCGCCCGAGAGGGCCTTGCGAGAGACGAGCATTAGATCATGGTGAGATGCGCGCGCATACCACGCCCAGCCCCCGCTCATGAGGCGTTCGTAAGGGAGGGGCAGTAGGCACTGGCCTCAAAACAAGGCACAGAGCCAGAAAACTCAAGAAATCAACATGAACGAGAAAAGATGCCCCCATGCTTTGCCAATGAAAATACGACTGTGAGTTCAAATCCAAAAAGGCGGCAAATCGAGCTACAGAAAAAGGGGTTGAAAGCAAATGGCCGCATCCGGCACCTAGCTAGTCTTCTTGTCTTCTCACCAGCATGGAGCCTAGTGCTTTTACTAGCCGTGAGCTTAGTCATCGGGGGACAACGTCGATGGCCAGCGCTGAGCATGGTGCTTCCACTAGGACATGGGCGGGAGCCCCCGAGGCCCGAGGGCGACTCTCCGGAGACTCCGAGGCGTGTACAACCCCACTCATTATTACGTGAGAGTGTCATGGGCGGAGACCTTCACAGGCGCGAGCCTTGCTTCATATCACCAGACGAGGGCCCCGCCTTGCGCCACCCTCGACCACCATTGGGGCGTCCGGAAACCAAGAGGATGCCAAGGGGCAAAGGGGACACTAGCGGCGCCCTCGGCGACCACGGGCCCTCTGCCGGGGGGAGGGCTCGCCAGCACCTCCCCGGCAGAGGACCTACCTCTGGGAGACGCCTTGCCCCGTGCGACACGAGGGAGGGCCTTGCTCCGGACCCCTTCCGTGCTGCCCCCAGTGCGCCGCTCCTGACTAGAATGGGGCTGCCGCGCTGGGGTCGTCGTCCGCCGCTGCAGCCTGGTCCACCTGCGACCCATGGTTAGTGTAAGCCTGCTCTTGAGATATCAGTGGTACCCTGCGGTGGTTGTCATTGGCGGGGCCGACGAGGCTCCTGGGTGGCTCATGGAAGGCCTCGGCTTCCAACATCTCTTCTTCCCTGCCCGGCTTGAGGAACGTGCAGGGGTCGACCTCTGACGTGTACTCCTGATCCACCATGCGGGGCACATAGGCTTCCTGAGCTGACTCTTTAGAACCTCCGCCGAGGCGCCCTTTGCCCCACGCCGCCAGGCCCGGTGCGTCGCCCTTGTGGCTGTAGGGTGGCTGAGGGAGTCCTGGATTAGGGGGTGTCCGGATAGCCGGACTATACCTTCGGCCGGACTCCTGTACTATGAAGATACAAGATTGAAGACTTCGTCCCGTGTCCGGAAGGGACTTTGCTTGGCGTGGAAGGCAAGCTTGGCGATACGGATATGTAGATCTCCTACCATTGTAACCGACTCTGTGCAACCCTAGCCCTCTCAGGTGTCTATATAAACCGGAGGGTTTTAGTCCATAGGAGGAACAACAATCATACCATAGGCTAGCTTCTAGGGTTTAGCCTTCTTGATCTCGCGGTAGATCTACTCTTGTACTACCCATATCATCAATATTAATCAAGTATGAGTAGGGTTTTACCTCCATCGAGAGGGCCCGAACCTGGGTAAAAACATCGTGTCCCTTGTCTCCTGTTACCATCCGCCTAGACGCACAGTTCGGGACCCCCTACCCGAGATCCGCCGGTTTTGACACCGACATTGGTGCTTTCATTGAGAGTTCCTCTGTGTCGTCACTTTTAGGCCCGATGGCTCCTCCAATCATCAACGACGATGCGGTCCAGGGTGAGACTTTTCTCCCCGGACAGATCTTCGTTTTTGGCGGCTTTGCACTGTGGGCCAATTCGCTTGGCCATCTGGAGCAGATCGAAAGCTACGCACCTGGCCATCAGGTCAGATTTGGAAGTTTGAGCTACACGGCCGACCTCCGCGGAGACTTGATCTTTGACGGATTCGAGCCGCAGCCGAGCGTGCCGCACTGTCACGATGGGCATGATCTAGCTCTGCCACCGAACGGTGCCCTGGAGGCCGCACCCGCATCAGCTCCGACCCTTAATTCGGAGCCAACTGCGCCAATTGAGGATGGGTGGTTGGACACCGCCTCGGGGGCTGCAATCTCTATGGCGATCGAGCCGAACACCAGCCCTATTCTCTGTGAAGCCCGTGACTCCAAGGAGCCGGACTCCTCTCCAGACTCCGAGCCCTCCGCGCCCCTACCGATCGAATCCGATTGGGCGCCGATCATGGAGTTCACCACCGCAAACATCTTTCAGCACTCGCCCTTCGGCGACATTCTGAATTCACTCAGGTCTCTCTCTTTGTCAGGAGAGTCCTGGACGGACTATGACCGACAGGATTGGGATGTGGACGACGAAGAAATTCGATGCCCACCCACCACCCACTTTGTAGCCACTGTCGATAATTTAAACGACGTGCTCGACTTCGACTCTGAAGACATCGACGGTATGGACGACGATGTAGGAGATGAACATGAACCAACGCCTATAAGGCACTGGACAGCCACCTCATCTCATGATGTATACATGGTGGACACACCCGAAGGAAGCGATAACGAGGAACACAGGGATGCAACGAGGGATCATTCACTCGAAAAGCAATCAAAGTGGCGACGTAAGCGCCGCTCCAAGCCCCGCCTCGACAGAGACAACAGCCATACAGACCCAGCCATAGAGCAGGACGAGCCGGCGGACGACGAACATGCCTTCGAGCAACCGTTCGAACAGGGCAACTTGGATAAACAAACCGAACACCCCGTCCCCAGCCAAAACAACAATCCGGACGACCTTACGCCGGATAGGCTCATGGAGCAGAAGAACCTCCACAAAAGGCTCGTCGCCACTGCGCGTAGCCTGAAAAAGTAGAAGCGGAAGCTCAAAACTGCGGACGATGCACTCAGAATCAGATGGAGCAAAGTACACAACACCGCAGACAAATATGGCGGCAGTCACCGCACAAAAAGCTATCCAAAGCGAAAGCTACTGCCAGAATTTGACGAGGAGGCCTTAGAGCCCCCGCAGTCAAAAAATAGGAAAGCCACCCGGTCGGATAGATGACCGCATGGCCAGCATGGAGCGGCAAGCGGCGCCACACACAAGCCGGCACGCGATCCACCAAAGGATCCGCATCAAAAAGATGGCCCAACCAGATCTATCTACGGGCCAAGAAAGCAAGCTCTAGTAAGCAATGCAACACAACAAATATCCAAACATCACAGCACACCCAAATACAGGGGTGCCGCACACCCCCTATGTTTCACTGATGAGGTGCTGGACCATGAATTTCCAGCGGGATTCAAGCCCGTAAACATAGAGGCGTACGACGGAACAACAGACCCTGGGGTCTGGATCGAGGATTATATCCTCCACATACACATGGCCAGAGGAGATGACCTCCACGCCATAAAATACTTACCCCTCAAGCTTCAAGGGCCAGCCCGACATTGGCTCAAAAGCCTTCCCGAAAACACCATTGGAAGTTGGGAAGAGCTTGAGGATGCTTTCAAGGCAAATTTTCAAGGGACCTATGTCCGCCCTCCAGATGCAGACGATCTCAGTCACATAACTCAACAGCCCGGAGAGTCAGCTCGGAAATTCTGGAACATATTTCTTACTACAAAGAATCAGATAGTCGACTGTCTGGACGCCGACGCCCTAGCATCTTTTAAGCATAACGTTCGAGACGAATGGCTCGCCAGACACCTCGGCCAAGAAAAGCCAAGAACAATGGCCACATTAACAAGCCTCATGACCCACTTTTGCGCAGGAGAGGACAGCTGGTTGGCAAGATGTAGCACCAGCGACCCAAGTACATCCGAAGTTAGGGATGGAAACGAAAAACCCCGACGCAACAAGGACCAGCGCCGGAATAAGAGAAACATCCCAAAGAGCACAGCGGTCAACACCGGATTCAAAAGCTCGCGGCATAATCAGAGAAAGCCGTCCCTCAAGGATAACAGGGACGAGCTATCCAACTTAAACAAAATCTTGGACAAGATATGTGAAATACACAGTACTCCCGGGAAGCCTGCGAACCATACCCATAGAGATTGTTGGGTTTTCAAGCAATCCGGTAAACTCAACGCCGAACACAAGGGGCTTGACACACCAAGTGAGGACGATGACGAACCCCACAAGCAGAGCAGCAGGAAACAAAAGGATTTCCCATAAGAAGTCAAAACAGTAAACTTACTTCACGTGACGAACAGAATGGCGCCAACAGAGATACGCGCCATACGGCCTATCCCAAAGGAGTCTCGCCAATGGTTGTTAAAACCGATCACCTTCGACCATCACGATTACTCTAGAAGTATCCGGAACGCAGGCTGGACTGCCTTGGTATTAGATCCAATAATTGGCGGACTCCACTTTACAAATGTCCTGATGGACGGCGGCAGTGGTCTAAACCTGTTATACCAGGACACAATCCGCAACATGGGGATAGACCCAACAAAAATTCGCCATAGCAAAACCTCCTTTCAAGGGGTAACGCCAGGCACGGATGCCCGTTGCATGGGTTCTCTCCGGCTAGAAGTTATGTTCGGCTCCCCCGATAACTTCCGTCACGAACAGCTAACTTTCCACATCGCCCCATTCTCAAGTAGCTATCAAGCACTGCTGGGACATGAAGCTTTCGCCCGCTTTAACGCAATACCGCATTATGCATCTCTTACGCTTAAGATGCCCAGTCCTCGAGGCATCATTTCATTAAAGGGAAAACATTGAGTGTTCCTCCCGCGCGGAAGACAGTGCGGCTGCCTTGACAGCCCCACAATAAAGCGGCTTCACCAGCCAAAGCACCTAAACAGGTCGTCAAGACCACGGACACAGCTAGACGAGTCTGGCATAAACATACAATTGATAAAGGCTTAATAGCAGTATACCCCTGTACTAGGGGCTCCGCGCATATAAAACAAGAGACAATAAAGCTCAATTTTACCCATTTCGATTTATACTTTGTTTATTTAGTATAACTCATGTTCGGCACGATCTTTCCTAAACTAAGTTCCTCTCTTTTACAGATGAACACCGTGCTACGCCCGTCCAGGATACGACACAACGGAGACACAGGCGTAGACGTGCAGCAGGGACCCGTTCCAAGGATTCTTTTCAGATTAAGACCCTGAGTAAACAATTTTTTTACTGTCTCTTGTTGATACACATCCCCTGGTTTCTTGGTATAACCAAGGAGGAGGCTGGCGTTTTGGCATGTGGCCACGTCAGAGTTTTGCGCGTACCTGGACACTAGGGGCCTATTACTAAGGGCGTTATCTCGCCCGCCCTCATAAAGACCGAATACCTTAGGGAGTGTTCGGCGTCGCGAGTTTGGCCTTATATGCATCAGCTTCGAATCATGTCTTTGGTCAAATGTTGGGTTTGCCCAGCTCCTGTGTTTTGCTACCTTATGTTCTGCTCTATCGGCTAAGGCGACACCAGGAGAACTACTGCGATTGTGCCCCGGTTCGGCCAGGCGAGCACATCAGTAGAGAAAGCGAAAAACTGACTGTCATGATATAGCGTGAGACTGGTCAACCACTCAATGACTTACCGGAATCTTTAGGATTCCTCTGCAGTAACGAAGGGCCGCTTCCCGGCCAGGCACACACGCGCCCCGAGTTCGGGTGAGCGCAGGCGCCACCAGGGGCTATATAAGTAGCCTCACTGTCAAACTCCTATGGCTAAGTGAAAGTGATAAAGCATCATAGTCCGATTGCCTAGTTCTCTGCGCTATCACCTCCTTTGTAGGACCAAGACATTGGATCAAGTGTGAAAATGCGCCTTCTGCGAACACCCCCGCATTATGTGCGTGGGGGCTGAAGCCGACGACTGCCATCTTTCAGACTATATATACATATATGTTAAATGGACGCACAGGAGGTATTATAATACTTGCAGACACAAGTATAAAAAGCTTCTACAATTTATCAAAATATTGTTTTACAATAATATATGCTATTCGAATATAGTATCCTTCGAGCACTGCGTCTCTATTAAACGAGCGCCTTGCAGAACTTCCTGAAAATAGCGCTCGACGGGTACTCGGCTTCCATCCGAGTCTGGGGATGCAACAACGGTGGCCTCCATTTCCGCCCAATATGTCTTGACACGGCGCCGCACCAAGGAACTGCTGCACCAAGTTAAAATAACTTTTCGGCTCTAGCCTCTCTGGCCACAGATGACTCATGACATACTCCATGGTGAGTCCGGACAACCTATTTAGCTTGGCCCATTCGGCCAAACGATCGGCTAATGACAGCGGACGCTCCGGATTGTGGAACTGCGACCAAAAGAGCTTTTCCACTTCGTGATCTTCTTGATCTCGGAAGTGTTCGGCCGCATCTGCGGCACTCGCTGCCAAATCCAGATAGGTGTCCGCCATACTCCACATCCGGTCTAATGGAGCATGTTTAGGATCACAGAACTTCCTCCGCAGCATAAAGGGCTTTCCAGCCGCGATCTCTCCGGCCTGACGCAGCTCCTCCTTCATAGCTCTCATCGCAGAGCGAGCATCCTTGGCATCGGCAATGGCCTTCTACAGGTCTGTCTATTCCGCCCAATCTTCTTTTTCAAGAAGCTTGCAACGGTCAGCAGCGTTCTTCAGCTTCACTGCCATTTCCTTCTTGCTTCGGCAGTGAGTAGCCTGTTCGGCTTTCAGCTCTTCAATTGCCTTTCCAGCAGCCGCATCACTTTTCCTGGCTTGCTCCTTGGCTCGGGCAAGTTCCGCCCGAAGATTCTCCATGGCAGCAGCACCATCTGCATCAAGCGCACACATTGTAAGATACTGGCATAAAGCTCCTCTTACAAGGTGCCGCCGGAGGAATTACATACCTTGTGCCTCGTCAAGCCGCTTGTTGATAAGCGCGATGTTGGCATCTGCCATGTCAAGTTGCCGCTTTAGCTCAGCAAATTCATCAGTCCGGCTTGCCACCGGACACTTCGCCACCTACGTATGAAGGAGGCATATTAGACCTGGGATTATGATCCTCTGCGCGCCGTCACTTTTGACGACGCACAGAGTCTCAGGGGCTACTATCTACACAGGGCGCAGCTTATTTATGCGCAACTGTCCAAAAAGGGTACATTATTTCGCGTACCTCAAAACCTGTTAGTAAACTCCTGACGGCCTCGTGCAATCCGCTCTCTGCGGATGAAATCCTCTCAATCACCGTACCCATCAATGCACGGTGCTCCTCTGAGATAGATGCTCGCCCTAGCAGATCCTTCAGCTCCTCCGACCGTGCACCAGATGGTGCCGGACTCTCCGATGGCCCTTTTCGAAGGCCGGATGCGGAGGGCCTTGGGGGCCATATGACTACCTTCCGGCCCTGCCGGATTCGGAGAAACCCTCCGCGACGATACCTCAGGGTCGCCCGCCTCGCAAGGCGGTACGGCAGGGGGAGGCGTTCCGCTCTCCATCATCTCCGGAAGAAGATCCCCCAAAGACGAGCTCTTCTGAGAAGGGCTAAGGTCCGAGCTACAAGGTAAATTTTCGATTACTCTTCTCAGATATAATGCAAGGATTTCTCTCATTTCTTAAAAAGAAAAACTCCTCTCTACTTACGGCTCGGTGGAGGGATGATCCCCTTGAGGGCATAATTCGGTCAAAGTATCCCCCGGCACAGGATCCTCCGATGAAGATTTCTTCCCCCGCTTTGAGGCCATGGTCTCCGGGTCGTTAGAGGCGGTCCTCTTCTTCCCCCGAGGAGAGGAATTTTCGATTCCTCCCTTCTGTACAACCTTCTTCGAGGAGGTTGTAGCTTCCTTGTCCCCTCCCTCGCTTTCCTCCGAAGGCACAACCTCCAACATCCTGACTAGCACGGGATCTAGCATGGTCTCGGGGAGGGGGGCCGGACACCTGATTAGCTTTGCTTTTGCTATACACTCCTGTTTAAAGGACAACTCTTTTAGGGGCAATTTTATGATAAATACACGGATAGCGAGTCCGGGCACAAGGCTACTTACTTGAGTATCCGGGCGATTGCAGCTCAGGCCTGTGTCCTCGGTCAAGTCCGGACACATTGCTTGTGATCCGAAGAACAATTTGTACATCTCCATGGGCGTTGCGCCCATGAAATGCTGGAGAGCTCGTGGTCCCTCCGGATTGAACTCCCACAGGCGGAGGGGGCGACGTTTACAGGGCAGAGCTCGGCGAATCAGCATAACCTGTGTCACCACGACCAGACTGATATCTCTTTCTAGAAGATCTCGAATGCGGCCCTGCAACAAGGGTACGTCCTTGGATGGCCCCCAGTCCAGTCCTTTTTTGACCCATGACACTAGCTGTGGTGGGGGACCCGAGCGAAAGGCAGGTGGCGCCACCCACTTGGTGCCCCTGGGAACGGTGATGTAAAACCACTCTTGTTGCCATAAGCTGGACTCCTCTTGAAAAGAGCCCTCGGGCCATGGAGCACCAGCATTCTTGCTTATAAAGGCACCTCCGCACTCCGCGTGCCGTCCCTCGATCATCTTTGGCTCTACTTTGAAGGTCTTGAGCCATAGTCCGAAGTGAGGAGTAATACGGAGGAAGGCTTCACACACGATGATGAATGAGGAAATATGGAGGATGGACTTCGGAGCTAAGTCGTGAAATTCTAGCCCATAATAAAACATGAGCCCCCTCACGAAGGGATCCGTCGGGAAGCCTAGCCCCTGAAGGAAGTGATACATGAACACCACACTCTCACTAGGCTTGGGAGTGGGAATGACCTGCCCTTGAGCAGGCAGCCTATGCCAGATTTCGCCGGTCAAGAACCTGGCCTCTCTCAACTGTTGGGGAACGTTGCAGAAAATTAAAAATTTTCCTACGGTTTCACCAAGATCCATCTATGAGTTCATCTAAGCAACGAGTCAAGGGAGAGAGTTTGCATCTACATACCACTTGTAGATCGCGTGCGGAAGCTTGCAAGGTGATGATGGAGTCGTACTCGACGTGATTCGAATCACCGATGACCAAGTGCTGAACGGACAGCACCTCCGCGTTCAACACACGTACGGGATGGGAGACGTCTCCTCCTTCTTGATCCAGCAAGGGGAAAGGAGAGGTTGAGGAAGACAGCTCCACCGGCAGCACGACGGCGTGGTGATGGTGGAGAGGCAGTACTCCGACAGGGCTTCGCCAAGCACACAACGGAGGAGGAGAGGTGTTGGGGAGGGGAGGGCTGCGCCTTGGAGGGTGGTCTGGCTGCCCTCCCCTCACCCCTCTATTTATAGGGGGAAGGGAGAAGGGGGCCGGCCCCCTAGAACCCATCTAGGGGGGGTGCGGCGGCCAAGGGGAGAGGGGGAGAGGGTGGCTTGCCCCCCAAGCCAAGGGGGGCGCCCCCTCTAGGGTTCCCCCCTCAACCCTAGGCGCAAGGGCCCAAGGGAGGGGGTGCGCCCAGCCCACCAGGGGCTGGCTCCCTGCCCCACGCAGCCCATGTGCCCCCCGGGAGGGGTGGCCCCTCCCGGTGGACCCCCGGAACCCTTCCGGTGGCCCCGGTACAATACCGGTATGACCCCGAAACTTCCCGGTGTCCGTTTGACAACTTCCCATATATAAATCTTTACCTCCGGACCCTTCCGGAGCTCCTCGTGATGTCCAGGATCCCATCCGGGACTCCGAACAACATTCGGTAGTCACATACTAGTCTTCCTAATAACCCTAGCATCACCGAACCTTAAGTGTGTAGACCCTACGGGTTCGGGAGACATGCAGACATGACCGAGACGCTCTTAGGTCAATAACCAACAGCGGGATCTGGATACCCATGATGGCTCCCACATGCTCCTCGATGTTGTCATCGGATGAACCACGATGTCGAGGATTCGATCAAACCCTGTACGCAATTCCCTTTGTCAATCGGTACGTTACTTGCCCGAGACTCGATCGTCGGTATCCCAATACCTTGTTGAGTCTCGTTACCGGCAAGTCACTTTACTCGTACCGTAATGCATGATCCCGTGTCCAACACCTTGGTCACATTGAGCTCATTATGATGATGCATTACCGAGTGGGCCCAGAGATACCTCTCCGTCATACGGAGTGACAAATCCCAATCTCGATCCGTGTCAACCCAACAGATACTTTCGGAGATACCTGTAATGCACCTTTATAGTCACCCAGTTACGTTGTGACGTTTGATACACCCAAGGCACTCTTACGATATCCGGGAGTTACACGATCTCATGGTCGAAGGAAGAGATACTTGACATTGGCAAAGCTCTAGCAAAACGAACTACACGATCTTTTATGCTATGCTTAGGATTGGGTCTTGTCCATCACATCATTCTCCTAATGATGTGATCCCGTTATCAACGACATCCAATGTCCATAGTCAGGAAACCATGACTATCTGTTGATCACAACGAGCTAGTAAACCAGAGGCTCACCAGGGACATATTGTGGTCTAAGTATTCACACGTGTATTACGATTTCCGGATAATACAGTTATAGCATGAATAAAAGACATTTATCATGAACATTGAAATATAATAATACTTTTATTATTGCCTCTAGGGCATATTTCCAACAGTCTCCCACTTGCACTAGAGTCACCAATCTAGTTACATTGTGATGAATCGAACACCCATAGAGTTCTGGTGTTGATCATGTTTTGCACGCGAGAGAGGTTTAGTCAGCGGATCTGCGACATTCAGATCCGTGTGCACTTTGCAAATCTCTATGTCTCCATCTTGAACATTTTCACGGATGGAGTTGAAACGACGCTTGATGTGCCTGGTCTTCTTGTGAAACCTGGGCTCCTTCGCGAGGGCAATAGCTCTAGTGTTGTCACAGAAGAGTTTGATCGGCCCCGACGCATTGGGTATGACTCCTAGGTCGGTGATGAACTCCTTCACCCAAATCGCTTCATGCGCTGCCTCCGAGGCTGCCATGTACTCCGCTTCACACGTAGATCCCGCCACGACGCTCTGCTTGCAGCTGCACCAGCTTACTGCTCCACCATTCAACATATACACGTATCCGGTTTGTGACTTAGAGTCATCCAGATCTGAGTCGAAGCTAGCGTCGACGTAACCCTTTACGACGAGCTCTTCGTCTCCTCCATAAACGAGAAACATGTCCTTCGTCCTTTTCAGGTACTTCAGGATATTCTTGACTGCTGTCCAGTGTTCCTTGCCGGGATTACTTTGGTATCTTGCTACCAAACTTACGGCAAGGTTTACATTGGGTCTGGTACATAGCATGGCATACATAATAGATCCTATGGCTGAAGCATAGGGGATGACACTCATCTCTTCTTTATCTTTTGCCGTGGTCGGTGACTGAGCCGAGCTCAATCTCACACCTTGTAACATAGGCAAGAACCCCTTCTTGGACTGATCCATTTTGAACCTCTTCAAAATCTTATCAAGGTATGTGCTTTGTGAAAGACCTATGAGGCGTCTCGATCTATCTCTATAGATCTTGATGCCTAATATATAAGCAGCTTCTCCAAGGTCCTTCATTGAAAAACACTTATTCAAGTAGGCCTTAATGCTGTCCAGAAATTCTATATTATTTCCCATCAAGAGTATGTCATCTACATATAATATGAGAAATGCTACAGAGCTCCCACTCACTTTCTTGTAAACACAGGCTTCTCCATAAGTCTGCATAAACCCAAACGCTTTGATCATCTCATCAAAGCGAATGTTCCAACTCCGAGATGCTTGCACCAGTCCATAAATGGATCGCTGGAGCTTGCATACTTTGTTAGCGTTCCGAGGATCGACAAAACCTTCCAGCTGCACCATATACAGTTCTTCCTTAAGATGTCCGTTAAGGAATGCCGTTTTGACGTCCATTTGCCATATCTCATAATCATAGTATGCGGCAATTGCTAACATGATTCGGACGGACTTCAGCTTCGCTACGGGAGAGAAAGTCTCGTCGTAGTCAATCCCTTGAACTTGTCGATAACCCTTAGCGACAAGTCGAGCCTTATAGATGGTAACATTACCATCCGCGTCCGTCTTCTTCTTAAAAATCCATTTGTTTTCTATCGCTCGCCGATCATCGGGCAAGTCTGTCAAAGTCCATACTTTGTTTTCATACATGGATTCTATCTCGGATTTCATGGCTTCAAGCCATTTGTTGGAATCCGGGCCCGCCATCGCTTCTTCATAGTTCGAAGGTTCATTGTTGTCTAACAACATGATTTCCAGGACAGGGTTACCGTACCACTCTGGTGCGGAACGTGTCCTTGTGGACCTACGAAGTTCAGTAGTAACTTGATCCGAAGTACCTTGATCATCATCATTGTTTTCCTCTTCAGTTGGTGTGGGCATCACAGGAACATTTTCCTGAGCTGCACCACTTTCCCATTTGAGAGGTAGTACTTCATCGAGTTCTACTTTCCTCCCACTTACTTCTTTCGAGAGAAACTCTTTTTCCAGAAAGCATCCGTTCTTGGCAACAAAGATCTTGCCTTCGGATCTTAAGTAGAAGGTATACCCGACAGTTTCCTTAGGGTATCCTATGAATACGCATTTTTCCGACTTGGGTTCGAGCTTTTCAGGTTGAAGTTTCTTGACATAAGCATCGCATCCCCAAACTTTTAGAAACGACAGCTTAGGTTTCTTTCCAAACCATAATTCATACGGTGTCGTCTCAATGGATTTAGACGGTGCCCTATTTAAAGTGAATGTAGCTGTCTCCAGAGCGTATCCCCAAAATGATAGCGGTAAATCAGTAAGAGACATCATAGACCGCACCATATCCAATAGAGTGCGATTACGACGTTCGGACACACCGTTTCGCTGAGGTGTTCCAGGCGGCGTGAGTTGTGAAACGATTCCACATTTCCTTAAGTGTGTACCAAATTCGTGACTTAAGTATTCTCCTCCACGATCTGATCGTAAGAATTTTATCTTTCGGTCACGTTGATTCTCTACCTCATTCTGAAATTCCTTGAACTTTTCAAAGGTCTCAGACTTGTGTTTCATTAAGTAGACATACCCATATCTACTCAAGTCATCAGTGAGAGTGAGAACATAACAATATCCTCCGCGAGCCTCAACGCTCATTGGACCGCACACATCGGTATGTATGATTTCCAACAAGTTGGTTGCTCGCTCCATTGTTCCGGAGAACGGAGTCTTGGTCATTTTGCCCAAGAGGCATGGTTCGCACGTGTCAAACGATTCATAATCAAGAGACTCTAAAAGTCCATCGGCATGGAGCTTCTTCATGCGCTTGACACCAATGTGACCAAGGCGGCAGTGCCACAAGTATGTGGGACTATCGTTATCAACTTTAAATCTTTTGGCATCTATACTATGAACATATGTAATATTACGCTCGAGATTCATTAAGAATAAACCATTGACCATCGGAGCATGACCATAAAACATATCTCTCATATAAATCGAACAACCATTATTCTCAGACTTAAATGAGTAGCCATCTCGTATTAAACGAGATCCAGATACAATGTTCATGCTCAAACTTGGCACTAAATAACAATTATTAAGGTTCAAAACTAATCCCGTAGGTAAATGTAGAGGCAGCGTGCCGACGGCGATCACATCGACTCTGGAACCATTCCCGACGTGCATAGTCACCTCGTCCTTCGCCAGTCTCCGTTTATTCCACAGCTCCTGCTGTGAGTTACAAATATGAGCAACGGCACCGGTATCAAATACCCAGGAGTTACTACGAGTACTGGTAAGGTACACATCAATCACATGTATATCAAATATACCTTTGGTGTTGCCGGCCTTCTTATCCGCTAAGTATTTGGGGCAGTTCCGCTTCCAGTGACCCTTCCCCTTGCAATAAAAGCACTCAGTCTCAGGCTTGGGTCCATTCTTTGACTTCTTCCCGGTAACTGGCTTACCAGGCGCGGCAACCTCCTTGCCGTCCTTCTTGAAGTTCTTCTTACCCTTGCCCTTCTTGAACTTAGTGGTCTTATTGACCATCAACACTTGATGTTCTTTCTTGATTTCAGCCTCTGCTGACTTCAGCATCGAGAACACTTCAGGAATGGTCTTTTCCATCCCCTGCATGTTGTAGTTCATCACAAAGCTCTTGTAGCTTGGTGGGAGCGACTGGAGGATTCTGTCAATGACCGCCTCATCTGGGAGGTTAATGTTCAGCTGGGTCATACGGTTGTGCAACCCAGACATCTACAGGATGTGCTCACTGACAGAACTGTTTTCCTCCATCTTACAACTGTAGAACTTGTCGGAGACATCATATCTCTCGACCCGGGCATGAGCTTGAAAAACTAGTTTCAGCTCTTCGAACATCTCATATGCTCCGTGGTGCTCAAAACGCTTTTGGAGCCCCGGTTCTAAGCTGTAAAGCATGCCGCACTGAACGAGGGAGTAATCATCAGCACGAGACTGCCAAGCATTCATAATGTCTTGGTTCTCTGGGACGGGAGCGTCACCTAGCGGTCCTTCTAGGACATATTGTTTCCTGGCAGCTATGAGGATGATCCTCAGGTTCCGGACCCAGTCCGTATAGTTGCTGCCATCATCTTTCAGCTTGGTTTTCTCTAGGAACGCGTTGAAGTTCATGTTGACATTAGCGTTGGCCATTGATCTACAAGACATATTTGCAAAGGTTTTAGACTAAGTTCATGATAATAAAGTTCTAATCAAATTATGAACTCCCACTTAGATTAGACATCCCTTTAGTCATCTAAGTGTTACACGATCCGAGTCGACTAGCCCGTGTCCGATCATCACGTGAGACGGACTAGTCATTGTCGGTGAACATTCTCATGTTGATCGTATCTTCCATACGACTCGTGTTCGACCTTTCGGTCTCCGTGTTCCGAGGCCATGTCTGCACATGCTAGGCTCGTCAAGTTAACCCTAAGTGTTTTCGCTGTGTAAAACTGTCTTACACCCGTTGTATGTGAACGTAAGAATCCATCACACCCGATCATCACGTGGTGCTTAGAAGCGACGAACTATAGCAACGGTGCACAGTTAGGGGAGAACACTTCTTGAAATTTTTGTAAGGGATCATCTTATTTACTACCGTCGTCCTAAGTAAACAAGATGCATAAACATAATAAACATCACATGCAATTATATAGTTGTGACATGATATGGCCAATATCATATAGCTCCATTGATCTTCATCTTCGGGGCTCCATGATCATCTTGTCACCGGCTTGACACCATGATCTCCATCATCATGATCTCCATCATCGTGTCTTCATGAAGTTGTCACGCCAACGACTACTTCTACTTCTATGACTAACGTTTAGCAATAAAGTAAAGTAGTTTACATGGCGTTATTCAATGACACGCAGGTCATACAAAAAATAAAGACAACTCCTATGGCTCCTGCCGGTTGTCATACTCATCGACATGCACGTCGTGAATCCTATTACAAAGAACATGATCTCATACATCACAATTCATCGTTCATCACAACTTCTGGCCATATCACATCACATGATCAATCGCTGCAAAAACAAGTTAGACATCCTCTAATTGTTGTTGCATCTTTTACGTGGCTGCAATTGGGTTCTAGCAAGAACGTTTTCTTACCTACGAATCACCACAACGTGATTTTGTCAACTTCTATTTACCCTTCATAAGGGCCCTGTTCATCGATTCCGCTCCAACTAAAGTGGGAGAGACAGACACCCGCCAGCCACCTTATGCAACTAGTGCATGTCAGTCGGTGGAACCGGTCTCACGTAAGCGTACGTGTAAGGTTGGTCCGGGCCGCTTCATCCCACAATACCGTTGAGCAAGAAAAGACTAGTAGAGGCAAGTAAGATGACAAAATCCACGCCCACAACAAAATTGTGTTCTACTCGTGCAAAGAGAACTACGCATAGACCTAGCTCATGATGCCACTGTTGGGGAACGTTGCAGAAAATTAAAATTTTTCCTACGGTTTCACCAAGATCCATCTATGAGTTCATCTAAGCAACGAGTCAAGGGAGAGAGTTTGCATCTACATACCACTTGTAGATCGCGTGCGGAAGCTTGCAAGGTGATGATGGAGTCGTACTCGACCTGATTCGAATCACCGATGACCAAGTGCTGAACGGACAGCACCTCCGCGTTCAACACACGTACGGGACGGGAGACGTCTCCTCCTTCTTGATCCAGCAAGGGGAAAGGAGAGGTTGAGGAAGACAGCTCCACCGGCAGCACGACGGCGTGGTGATGGTGGAGAGGCAGTACTCCGACAGGGCTTCGCCAAGCACACAACGGAGGAGGAGAGGTGTTGGGGAGGGGAGGGCTGCGCCTTGGAGGGTGGTCTGGATGCCCTCCCCTCACCCCTCTATTTATAGGGGGAAGGGACAAGGGGGCCGGCCCCCTAGAACCCATCTAGGGGGGGTGCGGCGGCCAAGGGGAGAGGGGGAGAGGGTGGCTTGCCCCCCAAGCCAAGGGGGGCGCCCCCTCTAGGGTTCCCCCTCAACCCTAGGCACAAGGGCCCAAGGGAGGGGGTGCGCCCAGCCCACCAGGGGCTGGCTCCCTGCCCCACGCAGCCCATGTGGCCCCCCGGGAGGGGTGGCCCCTCCCGGTGGACCCCCGGAACCCTTCCGGTGGCCCCGGTACAATACCGGTATGACCCCGAAACTTCCCAGTGTCCGTTTGACAACTTCCTATATATAAATCTTTACCTCCGGACCCTTCCGGAGCTCCTCGTGACGTCCAGGATTCCATCCGGGACTCCAGACAACATTCGGTAGTCACATACTAGTCTTCCTAATAACCCTAGCGTCACCGAACCTTAAGTGTGTAGACCCTACGGGTTCGGGAGACATGCAGACATGACCGAGACGCTCTTAGGTCAATAACCAATAGCGGGATCTGGATACCCATGATGGCTCCCACATGCTCCTCGATGTTGTCATCGGATGAACCACGATGTCGAGGATTCGATCAAACCCTGTACGCAATTCCCTATGTCAATCGGTACGTTACTTGCCCGAGACTCGATCGTCGGTATCCCAATACCTTGTTCAGTCTCGTTACCGGCAAGTCACTTTACTCGTACCGTAATGCATGATCCCGTGTCCAACACCTTGGTCACATTGAGCTCATTATGATGATGCATTACCGAGTGGGCCCAGAGATACCTCTCCGTCATACGGAGTGACAAATCCCAATCTCGATTCGTGTCAACCCAAAGATACTTTCGGAGATACCTGTAATGCACCTTTATAGTCACCCAGTTACGTTGTGACGTTTGATACACCCAAGGCACTCTTACGATATCCGGGAGTTACACGATCTCATGCTCGAAGGAAGAGATACTTGACATTGGCAAAGCTCTAGCAAAACGAACTACACGATCTTTTATGCTATGCTTAGGATTGGGTCTTGTCCATCACATCATTCTCCTAATGATGTGATCCCGTTATCAACGACATCCAATGTCCATAGTCAGGAAACCATGACTATCTGTTGATCACAACGAGCTAGTCAACTAGAGGCTCACCAGGGACATATTGTGGTCTAAGTATTCACACGTGTATTACGATTTCCGGATAATACAGTTATAGCATGAATAAAAGACATTTATCATGAACATTGAAATATAATAATACTTTTATTATTGCCTCTAGGGCATATTTCCAACATCAACTTCAGCACGTCCTCCTCCGTGACGGAGGAGGGCATCCATCGGCCTCGAAGGTCGGAACCGGACATTGTCGAAGGTCCGAAGCGCCTGAAATCTGGAGCCTTAGGTGTTGGAACTCGAGGCGTAGGGCGAACTCGTTTGAGATTGAAAGGAAGGAGTAAGGCCTTGGTCTCTTTATAAGAGGTTGAATACCAAGGGCCCTCCCCGTGACCGTTTGGGACTCGCCTTTAATCGAGAAAACATACCAACGGGTACGATTGGGTTACCCACGCCCGTATTGATGAGAATCCCAGAATAAGGGGACACGATCTGTGCTTTGACAAGACGTGCCAAGGAAACCACCTCGCTAAACACGCCGAGGTGGGACGGTAAAACGATTCGAATAAAGACTTGGCCGTGGTGTGATGTCACGCTACGAAATACGTCAGCAGATTAGATTTGTGTAAATATTATTCTCTCTATGGCAATATGTGGAAACTTACTTTGCAGAGCCGGACACTACCTTTGTGTTCAAAATATTCTATGAAGTACTTGGAGGAGGAACCCGCCTTGCAATGCCGAAGACAATTTGTGCGCCGAACTCGTCGTCATTGAAGCCTGGTTCAGGGGCTACTGAGGGAGTCCTGGATTAGGGGTTGTCCGGATAGCCGGACTATACCTTTGGCCGGACTCCTGGACTATGAAGATACAAGATTGAAGATTTCGTCCTGTGTCCGGAAGGGACTTTCCTTGGCGTGGAAGGCAAGCTTGGCGATACGGATATGTAGATCTCCTACCATTGTAACCGACTCTGTGTAACCCTAGCCCTCTCCGGTGTCTATATAAACCGGAGGGTTTTAGTCCATAGGAGGAACAACAATCATACCATAGGCTAGCTTCTAGGGTTTAGCCTTCTTGATCTCGTGGTAGATCTACTCTTGTACTACCCATATCATCAATATTAATCAAGCAGGAGTAGGGTTTTACCTCCATCGAGAGGGCCCGAACCTGGGTAAAAACATCGTGTCCCTTGTCTCCTGTTACCATCCGCCTAGATGCACAGTTCGGGACCCCCTACCCGAGATCCGCCGGTTTTGACACCGACAGTGGTGCTCGATTGGGACCGTGAGGAGCAACGCCCGCACCTACACCACCCCGGGGGGCAAGGGCGCGGTCGGATGTCCGGCACCGCTGGTCGTGCTGGCGATGGCGAGCCCTCCTGGTGCACCTGGGAGCACGCGGGCGCGACGAGGCCCGTCATGTGACCTGGCCATAACTTGAGATGTAAGTAGGGAGAAGAAAGGCGGCGTACCCCTGGCTGCAGCATCCAACAGCTCGGCGACACGTTCCATCAACGCGTCACGGCCGCACTCCATCAGCCGGCACCGCAGCAGCTCCCGTGCCACCACGAGCGCGGCTCGCATGTTCACCTATTCCCGTCAGGTGTGTGGTGCCGTCGCTGCTGCGTAGCTTGCGGATCTTGCAGCGGCCCATGCACGCCCTAGTGTGAGGGTGGAAGGCGTCGGTCCGTGCTGCCCGTGTCCCGCGGCATTCGGCGGTGTGCGAGCCGCTTGGAGTGCGGAGTTGAGGTATCCTTGGGCGGACCAAATATACATTAGCCCCCAAGTCCCAAAATAATAAACCTTTATCATGAATAAGGAAATATAAATAACAACTTTACTATTGCCTCTAGGGCATATTTTCTTCACCCCTCCTTATTCTTCCTTGCCCCCCCCCCTAGATGGGAGGAGAGTTTACCCTCTGGTCCATGGCTTCCATGGCGGCGGAGGGGCGGGAGCCCCTCTGAGATTGGCTCTCTCTCTCTCTCTCTCTCTCTCTCTCTCTCTCTCTCTCTCTCTCTCTCTCTCTCTCTTTTCTCTTCTATTTCGCGTTCCCATTTTTTGGCCCTTCGCGTTTTCTTAAATTCCCGGAGATCCTTAACCTCCGATTGGGCTAAAATACTAACACGATTTTCTTCCCGATATTATCTTTCTTGCGGCAAAAGAAGGGCACCAACTGCCTTAAAGGGGACCCACAAGCCTGACAGTCACGCATCAGGTCTGGTATACATCATAGCATACATGATAGAACCTATGGCTGAGACATAGGGAATGACTTCCATTTTCTCTCTATCTTCTACAGTGGTCGGGATTTGAGTCTCACTCTACTTCACACCTTGTAACACAGGCAATAAACCTTTCTTTGACTGATCCATTTTGCACTTCTTCAAAAATTTGCCAAGGTATGTGCTTTGTGAAAGTCCTATTAAGCGTCTCGATCTATCCCTATAGATCTTCATGCCCAATATATAAGCAGCTTCACCGAGGTCTTTCATTGAAAAACTCTTATTCAAGTATCCTTGTATGCTATCCATTAATTCTATATCATTTCCCATCAATAATATATCATCTACATATAATATTATAAATGCTACAAAGCTCCCACTCACTTTCTTGTAAATACAGGCTTCACCGATAGTCTGTATAAAACCATATGCTTTGATCACCTCATCAAAGCATATATTCCAACTCCGAGATGCTTGCACCAGTCGATAGATGGATCGCTGGCGCTTGCACACTCTGTTAGCACATTTAGGATCGACAAAACCTTCTGGATGCATCATATACAACTCTTGTTTAAGAAAATCCATCAAGGAATGCAGTTTTGACGCTCATTTGCTAGATTTCATAATCATAAAATGTAGCAATTGCTAAAATGATTAGGATGGACTTAAGCATCGCTATGGGTGAGAAAGTCTCATCGTAGTCAACCCCTTGAACTTGTCAAAAACCTTTTTGGTACAAGTCGAGCTTTGTAGACAGTAACATTACCATCAGCGTCACTCTTCTTCGTGAAGATCCATTTATTCTCTATGGCTTACCGATCATTGGGCAAGTCCACCAAAGTCCACACTTTATTCTCATACATGGATCCAATCTTAGATTTCATGGCCTCAAGCCATGTATTGGAATATGGGCTCATCATAGCTTCTTCATAGTTCGTAGGTTCACCTTGGTCTAATAACATGACTTCCAGAACATGATTACCGTACCACTCTGGTGCGGATCATTCTCTGGTTGACCTACAAGGTTCAGGAGCAACTTGATATGAAGTTTCATGATCATTATCATTGCTTCCTCTCTAGTTGGTGTAGGCATCATGGAAACTAATTTGTCTGATGCGCTACATTCCAATTTGAGAGAAGGTACGATTACCTGATCAAGGTCTACTTTCCTCCCACTCACTTCTTTCAAGAGAAACTCCTTCTCTAGAAAGGTTCCATTCTTGGCAACAAAGATCTTGCCTTCGGATCTGTTGTAGGAGGTGTACCCAATTGTTTCCTTACGGTATCCTATGAAGACGCACTTCTTCGATTTGTGTTTGAGCTTATCAGGCTGAAGCCTTTTGACATAAGTGTCGCAACCCCAAACTTTAAGAAACGACAGCTTAGGTTTCTTGCCAAACCACATTTCATACAGTGTCGTCTCAACGGGCTTAGACGGTGCCCTATTTAACGTGAATGCGGCTATCTCTAATGCATAACCCCAAAATGATAGTGGTAAATCGGTAAGAGACATCATAGAATGCAGCATATCTAATAAAGCATGGTTACGATGTTCGGACACACCATTACACTGTGGTGTTCCGGTGGCGTGAGTTGTGAAACTATTCCACATTGTTTTAAATGAAGGCCAAACTCGTAACTCAAATATTCACCTCCGCAATCAGATCATAGAAACTTTATTTTCTTATTACGATGATTCTCCACTTCACTCTGAAATACTTTGAACTTTTCAAATGTTTCAGACTTGTGTTTCATTAAGTAGATATACCCATATCTGCTCAAATCATCTGTGAAGGTTAGAAAATAACGATACCCGCTGTCGTGGGATTGTCACGGCAGATGTCCTAGTGTGAGGACTTAGTTGTGGAGCCATCACAACATAGTTAGCTTAAAGGGGTTAAAGCGGACAAAGGGCGCAAGGAATTATCCTGGTTTGGCCCCTTGCGGTGAAGGTAAAGCCTACTCCAGTTATGATGGGATTGCTAGGGTTTCGATGACATGGGAGTGAATACGCTTTGCCTGGCTCTCGAGTTGTTGTTTCTTGTCCTTGAACCGCCACCGGGTCGTCCCTTTATATACACAGGTTGACGCCCGGCGGTTTACAAAATCCCGACCGGCTCATAAACGTGTCTGGCTTGGCTTCTACTCTTTCCTATCTTACAACACAAGTTACACACCTTATGGCGGTTTATGTCTATGGGCCCTAATCCGCCTTTGGGCCCTGGGCTTTTAGATCTCTTATATTAAAGCGCCATACTCCTTGTCTTCATGGGCTTCAATATGAATAACTCATTACAGGTATAACCCGGCCCCTCCTGGGCGGTTTATACTCAGTAGTTATATCCCCAGCACCCGCCGCGTGCCTCAGCATTCATCGGACCACATACATCAGTATGTATGTTCCGATAAGTCATTAGTTCGCTCCATTGTTCCGGAGAATGGAGTTTTAGTCATCTTTCCCATGATGTATGGTTCGCACGTATCAAATGATTCATAATCAAGTGATTCCAAAAGTCCCTCTGTATGGAGTTCCTTCATGCGCTTTACACCAATATGACCTAAACAGCAGTGCCACAAATATGTTGCACTATCATTATCAACTTTGCATCTTTTGGCATCAATATTATGAATATGTGTATCACTACGATCGATATTCAACAAAAATAGACCACTCTTCAAGGGTGCATGATCATAAAAGATACTAGATCATTGTTGGTGCGCATTGCCGCGCCCATCTTTTTAATACGGAATGTTAGGTATTGGTGCAATGTTGTGTAGGTATTTTATTTAAAAGTTAACTATATGTAATTATGTACAATTTTATTTTATCTAAAAGTTATAGTAGTTGTAGTATACATATTATTGTGATTTTTTGCACATTCGTAGCATAAGATGTTCATTATAATAGACCAAATGCCATTTGCAGGAGGCTAGTATTTCTCTCTCAAGATCATGCATGTCAAGATCCTCTTGGGCTTTAGGCCTAAAGTGGACACTCCACTTGGCTCGCTAGATGATGTTTTTTACGATCACCACTTTGCCCATAGAATTTGGACTTGAAATATCTACTATTTTTACGACTGGTGAGTAAAAGAATGGCTAACTGCAAACATAAAGATGACAGAATATCAGAACTAATTTGCAATGTGCAATAGAGACACGATATTTAGTTTAAAAAAAGGAAAACATCAACACTAATAGAGAAGCTGATGTGCAAAAGAAAAATAGACAAACCACAGACCATTACTATGCAAAACTTTCAGGTACAAAGTAACTAAAGACTGATGGCTGCTGGCAAGTGTTGTAGACACACTTAAGATAAAGACGAAACTGTACGACAACACAAAACAGTGTTCGTTCTTTGTGACAAAAAAGAGCTCAACACATGGTGTCTCACAACTATTACAAACCTGAGGGAAGATCTTATAAGAATGTTTCTTATGTTTCTCAATCACCAAATCTAAAAGTAGCAAGGGACATGATCGAAGAAGCTCAATCTAATCATCCAACCTCGTCAAGCAGCAGTACCTCCTCTTTAGAATGATGAACACAATTTGATGTGTTGGAAAGGTCCGTCGTGCATGATGAACTTCTCCAGCTCCAACTCCAGTTCCTTCCTCGTGTAAATCTTGACAACGTCTGGGAGGTTGGTGTGTGGCTTGTAGTTCCCAAAGAATGCACCTTTCAAGGTCTTGCCATTGAGGAAGTTCATTAGGTGGGTATTGAATGCCACCTCCTTGTGTGGGACACCCACCAGCCTAACCACGCCCCACCCCTGCACTCAGACTTCATGACTGAGATCAAAGCAGAAAACACATCAATGCTCAGAATGCTCAAATTGCAAGTGTATTGAGAACATACATCATGAAAGCATTCAAAGGCAAATATCATGGCGTCGACGTGGCAAGTGCAATCCATGGTTCTATTGACTCCAATGTTTGTCATCTAAACAAGCACCAGGAGCATAACTCAATTTCAAGCATTTGATACAATATGGCATCCCGTGAACAAATTAAGAGATAAATGTATGCTCAGGCAAAACATACCTCATGCACTGGCTTGGTGTGATCCTTTGGGTTTACAAAGTCGATGCAGCAAAATTTCTTAGCTGGGATCGATCTTACCGGCTGGAGATGGCGTGCCGCTCCCACCCTCCCCTTCCCCTTTATTGGGCGACGAGAATAGAGTGAGACAAAATCCCCAATCCGCGTCCTCTCCACCTACCCCGCATCAATTCGAGCCCTCCCCACCCCCAGCCACCACCTACCAACTCTCATGGCGGGGGTGCGTTGCCATGGGCTGCGGATCCGTCGACTTGCACTGACAACTCGAGTTGCGGAGCCACGGGCGCTCCCACTTCCAGGGCGGCTCCGCTGCCCGAGATCGACCCCAACTCACTGGAGGCTTGTCGGGAGATGCGTCGGGTGGTACTGGAGCACTTCCCCACCCGGGAGGAGTGGGAAGACATCCACCTCGACATCCTTCGCAATGCAAACTTTGCCGAGCACGGGCGATTCATCGGCGACAATGGCTGCATGGATGTGGAGCTCCTGTTCTGGGCGATTCAGGAGGCCGAATCGTCAGATCCAGCGCAGACGGTGAAGCGGGCGTTCTTCAAGATGGCGAACCCATATCGGCTCTGCCATCGGTGGAGGGGATTGCCAGCATTCCGCTGGAGTTCCTTCCACCAGGGGTGCAGCTACCCCGCCGCCGTTAGTGAAGGTCCCGACGCCTGTGCCCATCCTACGCCAGCGTCGCGCCATCGATCCCCCTCGCTGGCCGGGTGAGGGAGGTGTGCATTCGTTCAGCCTATCCTCTACCCATTTTGTTCTCGCTTATTGGCTCAGCGTTCGTGAAGGATTCAGTCCAAAATTTTGAATGATAGTTCGGTAATTCAGTTAGTTGATTTGGGTGAATCTAGGGTTTCCCCTGATGTGTTGATTCAATCTACTGATGTTGTTGCCGTTTCTACGGCTTCTATGTCTGAGATTAATTCGAATTCTGGCGATAGCCTATTGAACAACAAGATGACGATAAGTCAAAAGCCACCCTCCTTGCCCAGTCTGGTTGTGACGGGTCCCAGTTTCAAAAATCGTGACCATGGTAGGAAAACACATTCTCAGGTTACACGTTCGCATAGACAGGGTGACCTAGAAACTATAGAAGAGCACTTTGGCCAACTCTGGCTCATTTCTTCCCCTCCCCGCCGCCGCCTACCCCCACCACCACCATGCCTCGAACTACTCCTCCTTCCTCTGGATTCACTTGTTGGATCCGGAAGGATTTGATCACCTCTTGTTCGTTCACGGCCGTTGATTGCCATCATGTCCTCTGCCGCATCTTTGATCCAATCCCAAGGACCATCAAGGTTTGGAGGGAGGGTTTGGGCCCCGGATCCCTCTCTTTTGCAGCCGTTGTGAAGCGAGGATTGGTGATGTCTGACTATAGGAATGCTGGTGCGGGATCTGGCATAGGCGACCCTTTGAAGGTTGCCACTCGTAGAGCCAGCTCGCAGGGAGGGAGGAGGCAGCCATCTGCCCCGACCTCTAAGGATCTGGTGCCGGCGCCAAAGCCTACTAGGTCCACAGCCTCTATGTCTGCCTCGTCCCAGGTACAATCTTCTCAATAAGTGGAGGTGGAGATGGAGCAAGTTTTAGATCCTAGGTACAAGGACATGATATGCTTCAATTGTTGAGGTCCAGGGCATTATGTTGGAAATTGTATCAAGCCAAAAACATGTTTTATCTGTCAACAGAATCACAACATGAATAATTGTGTTGCTGGACTAGGGTTCAACCAACTGCTGCCTTTTTTGGCGGTGGAGCAAATGGACTTGGTTTTTACCATGTGGATGTTCTTGTTGCTAATGAATCCAACTGGCTGAACTTCCAAAATTGTGTTGTAGTTAATATCCTTAAAGGTGATGTGGACAAAGATATGTTGTTGAGTCTTTTAACTGCTACTTTCTGCAAGACTAGACAGTGGCCTTGGCAGATCAGGGGCCTATCCAGCAAGACATTCCTGGTGAGATCTCCTCCTTGGAAAAAAGTTGAGGATCTCATTGAACTGCCTGGTTTTTCCCTGCCCCAGGATGTGTCTGTTACACTAACTGAGTGGAAAGGGGGCATGTGAACCTTTTGGGGAACTTGTTGAGGCTTGGGTGTTAATTGAAGGAATCACTCCTGAGTGGTGCACATGGAAAGTGTTCTCTCAGATTCTACAAAATTTCCTGCAGGGATCCTACTGATGTGGACTGGAATGGTATGTTTAGGACTTTCTTTGAGAATGTTAGAGTCAAAATTGCCTGCAGGGATCCTACAAAAATTCCATTTGAGGGACTCATTGAGATGAAGAAGTTGTTTTTAGTCGGCTTTACTGTTGAAGGTTTTGAGCAAGTGGGTGGTGTTGATTCTGTTATTGATATTGAGGATGATGAAGATATGGAAGGAGAAGGTGCAACTGAGGGATAGGAGGATGAAGGTGGGAATGCTCAGAAGGTGGCCTATCTGAAGACTTGCTAGATAGTGAGGAGGCAATTGATGAGCTTGATAAGGCTAGTTTAGCTAATCAGGATAAGAACAAACAGAAGGGACCCAGTCTGGCATGCTTTGCTCTGATTCTGATCATGAAAACTTTATCTTGGAGTGTGCTATTGCTGATAAGGAAGAGCAACTTGTAGATGAGAAAGGAATTAAATCTGAAGATGTGTATCCTTCTGGATTTCTAAGCTCCACCCCAACAAAACCCCTTGTGGGGAATGCTGAGGGGACATCCAATTCTGGTGGTAAACTTGAAAGTATGGAGTATTGTGAGAGTATTCTTAGATCTGTAGAATTTTGTGAGTCTGATGAAGAGGATTCCAAGGGTGATGAACTAGAGACTCTTCCCCCTGAAGCTGTCCAGGCCATACAAAATATCTCTTTGAAGAGATCACTGCTAGAAACCCTTGATCATGCTCGGGATCAGGGGCTGACCACTGGGAAAAACAAATGGGGGCCAGTTCTGGTTTAGAAACCTGCTACTAAGGGACATGGCAATGTGAATATCATGGAGAAAGCCGCGGCTTACAAGAGGAAGCAGAATCTGGAAATTCCTAAAACCTTCAAAGGTAAATCCTTCACTAACACTAATCATAACACTTTGCTTGACCAGATGAGTAAAATTGACTTATGCATTGGGGGTGATGATGCTAATAAACATGAAACTATTGATGATTTGATTAGTGGGGAAAAAGAGAGATGTTTGGCTTTTGCCAATAGTAACCCTAAAATTGTTCTTCCATATAATGTTGAACTAAACCATGATGATTTGCTTGGGACTCCTTTGGATTATTGCTCTCTCAAGCCAGTGGGCACTGTGATGCCTTGAGGAGAACCCCAAATGTCTTAACAAAAGTTAGACTTTGTGGTCTGTCTCACCCTTCCAAAGTTTCTTAAATGATAGGGCTTATTTTGAATATTAGAGGTCTTGGTCAATCTGGGAAAGGTCAGTGCCTTTGTGATACTATTGCTCGATATAATCTTGATTTTATTGGGTTTCAAGAGACTAAGAGAGATATTATTTCTGCGGTTTTCCTCAAAGCTATTGATAGGGCTAATAATTTTGACTGGCATTATTTACCTACTGTTAATACTGCTGGTGGGATCCTTTTGGGTCTTAGAAAAAGTTTATTTGAAACCATTGGTTTTGTTAATCATGACTTTTCTATTAAAGCCACTATTAAAAACAAGGAGGATGGTTTTGTTTGGCACTTGGTGATAGTTTATGGCTCTGCATATCCAGAGTTTAAAATGGATTTTGTGGCTGAACTTCATGATATCTTAGACTCTGCATCCTATCCTATCTTAATTTGTGGTGACTTCAACCTGGTTAGGAATGAGAGTGAGAAGAGTAGTGGATTAGTTAACCATCATACCACCTTCCTTTTTAATGATTGGATTAATAGATGGGGACTACATGAGATTTCTATCTCTAATAGGGGTTATACTTGGTCCAATAATCAAGATAACCCTATTTTTGCTGTGTTAGATAGAGTTTTTTTCCTCTGTGGACTGGGATTCTTACTTCCCGATGTCATCCCTAACTCCTCTCCCTAGAGTGGGGAGTGACCATACTCCCTTAATGCTAGACACTGCAGGGAGGAAATCATTGAGTCCTAAGATGTTCCCTTTTGAGAAATGGTGGCTGTCACAACCTGGCTTCCACCAGATGGTGCGTGAGACTTGGTCGGCTGCTTCTTCCTTTATCTCTTCTGTAGATAACTGGTTATCTAAAACCAGACTGCTTAGGAAGAAGACAAAAGGCTGGGCCATTAATATTGAGTCTGCTTTAAGAAAAAGGAAAAAAGCCCCCCTTATGGAGTTTGACCCGCTTGACGTTCTATCTGAATCTCAATAGTTGTCTTCTGCTGATCATGATAGAATGAAAGCTGTGAAAACAGAACTGGAAGAGATTTCGAAAAAAGAGGAAACGGCCTTGTGGCAGAAAGCTAGTGACAAAAAAATTGTTGAAGGGGACCGTAACAATGCCTATTTCCAAGCCCTAGCTAATCACAGGCATAGGAAAAACGATCTCTCTGAATTAGTGGGCCCTTCTGGACCTGTGACTTCCACTGAAAACATGCTGGGAGTAGCTACTGAATTTTACAAAAAATTATTTGCATATGAACCTAAACCAGATTTACACTTGGGAACTGGTTTTTGGTCTGAGACAAAAATGATTAGTGAGGATGAGCGGTGAGACCTAGAGAGATCCTTTTCTGAGGAAGATATCAAAGAAGCAATTATGGGCTCATATGCAAGTGGGACCCCTGGTCCTGATGGGCTGTCTTTCCTTTTTTATCAAAACTTTGGGGATCTAATTAAAAATGACTTTATGTGGATGGTCAGGGATTTTGAAAATGGGGATTTGGACATCTATAAGATTAATTATGCCATCGTCACCCTTATCCCTAAAATTCCCCAGGCTAGAGAGATGAAAAACTTCAGACCTATTAGTCTTAGTAACTGTGCTGTAAAATTTTTCTCCAAGGCCATGAATACTAGGGTCTCCCTATCTGTGATAAAATCATTTAACACAACCAGACTACTTTTATTAAAGGGAGGTTTTATCTTAGAGAGTGTGGTGATGGCCCATGAAGTTATTCATGAGGTTCACAGAACTAATTGTAGTGGTTTGATTCTTAAACTTGATTATGAGAAAGCCTATGATAGAGTAAGTTGGGATTTTCTGGAGGAAATGCTTCTTTCTAGAGGCTTTAGGGTTAAATGGGTTGCATGGGTGATCAACACCTTGAAACATGGGACTTTCCAGGTTAGAATTAAATGACACTAGTGGGCCACATTTTGTGGGGGAAAATGGATGAAACAAGGTGACCCCCACTCCCCTATTTTATTTAACTTAGTGGCTGATGTCTTTTCTAAGATGTTGGTGAAAGCTGTCAACAATGGGTTAATTGGTGGGCTCCTCCCACATGTCGTCCCTGGTGGGGTGGTTAGTTTGCAATAATGATACCATTTTGTTTATCCAGGATTCTGTGGAATATGCCAAGAATTTGAAATGGATTTGGACCTGTTTTGAAAAGCTTTCTGGCTTAAAAATCAATTTTCATAAGAGTGATTTACATACCATTCATGTTTCTGATGCAATGTCTAGAGAATTTGCCCAGATTTGTTGTTGTCAATTTGGTGAATTTCCCTTCAAATACCTTGGTGTGCCCCTGCACTTTAAAAAACTTAAAAGGGAAGACCTGCAACCTATCATTGACAGGATTATTGGGAATATCATTGGCTGGTTGGGCAAGCTCTTGTCGTATAGGGGCAAGCTAATCTTACTAACCACCTGTATTGCTAGCATTCCCTCTTATCTCATGGCCATGATGAAATTTCCCAAATGGGTTATTGACATGATTACCTCCCAAATGTCTCACTTTTTTGGGTAATGTGGGTGATGTTCATAAATATCATCTAGCTAAATGGGGCCTTGTAGCCCGTAGGAAAGAGTTTGGTGGTCTGGGTGTCCCTAATCTCAGGGAGTTTATGGATCTCCTGGCAGCATGGGAAAAAATATTCTATGATGGGAGGGAGGGAGATTGGAAAAAAATTATGCTTCAAATATGCTACTAACAAACCAAATATTTTCTATGCTAAACCTGCCTTGGGATATCCATTTTGGAAAAGCATCTCCTGGGCGTTTGCTGCTGCAAAAAACTTTTGGAGATGGAACCCTGGGAATGGTGAACATATTGCTTTTTGGCATGATATTTGGGTTGGTGAATGTTCCCTTAAAACTGCCATTTGGGATTTGTATGCTATATGTCAACAGTAGGATGCCACCTTGTCCCAAGTTTGGGATGGGGTACAACTGCGTCTCACCTTCAGGAGATGTGTGGATGAGTCCATGATACACAAATGGAACATGTTAGTTGACCTGGTTAAACAAACTACTTTATCAGCCCAATCAGATAGCCCCGTCTGGGGCTTGGAGTCGAATGGTCAATACTCTGTTAAATCCTTTTACAAGTTGATTAACTTTTGTGGGGTTTCCTCTAATATTAGAGTTTTCATATGGAAGATTAAAGTCCCCCGAATATCCATGTTTTCATGCGGCTCATGTATAATAACAAAAGCTTGACTAGGGATAACTTGCCAAGAGAAGACATTTTGAAGATAAAACTTGTGTGTTTTGTGCTGAACCAGAATCCATTCAACACCTATTGTTTGATTGCATTGTTGCGACTGAGATTTGGGTTGTGATTGCTGAAGCTTTTAACATAACCCCTCCTGTATCTTTTGAATCTCTATCTTCCTTCTGGAAGAAGAAAAAACAATGTGAAGCTATTAATACTGCAACATCTGCTACCTTGTGGTGCTTATGGCGTTTGCGCAATGGTTTTGTCTTTCAGGGGCGAAGCTGGTGAGATATATATGCGATGTGTGTTGGATCAGGTGGGGGCAACAATCAGGCAGTGGAAAATCTTAAGTTCAGAGGTCCAGGGTGCTCTACTTCTCTGGTACTTAAGGCTTTTGGATCGGCGAAGATGGGAACTGCTTAGAATCGCCTGGATTAGCTGAAAATGAACAAAATAGACTATCTACCTTTTAATGAAAAAACTCTCTGTGAGAGATTTAATAGGGCTGTAGCTTTAAGACCCTAATGTTCTTCTGTGGCAGCTACTTTTGGTTGTCACCGAGAGCTGTTAAACAGTCTGGTTCTGTCGTGGTTGCCTTGGATTTAATAAAGTTGGGGCGGGGGGCAACCCCTTTCTTTTCAAAAAAAAATAAATTTCTTAGCTGGTTTTTTCGCAAAAGTTAAGTATGTGTCCATAAACAATTATGAAAATGTATATATATTTTGTTTCTAAAGATAGCAATAGACTGTAACTTGTTCTTATTTTGCAGGGTTCAAGTCCTCACTGATAATACTTGATACCCTATCCATCCTGGCCCCGTCCATAGCCTGATCATGTGAAAGAACATACAACAACACCTGACGTTTATTGGGAATAATTCTCATCAACCTCCAATAGTATATTATGGTAGATAAAATATCATGTTTCACTTAAAGCAAGGCTTACAACTCAAAGGCTAAAAATTGCCACCCTCAAACCCTTTGCCATTTTCGCGAGGCATTCTAAATCTGAATATGGTATTTCATTGGGAAATAACAGCATCGGAACAATCACTGAAGGTAGAGGTCCGGACAAAGATGAATATTAGTTTCTAGATGATGGTGAAGTGTGATGGCCCATCACCTATCAGCATGCCCCGGTCGACATTGATCCTGTAGAGGTCACAAATATTATAGTGAGCACATTCCTTGCATTAGCCAATGAACACTGGCAGGACATGGTCATCTGGCACGAACTCGGTCACGCCCTCTTCATTGCTCTCAACAATGTTGTGAGGGAGAAATAATTTGGGAAATGACTTAGATTTAAAAATATTTAAATGCAACGACTAACAGAACATTAATTGAAATGACACTACTCAAAATAATCCATAAAATATACAGTTATGTGCATGTGTTTTCTTGGAGAATTACGAATGAGCTAAAGAAGAAAAACACGAGGTCAGGAACACAGAGAGTAGATCCCTGCCGAAGAATATGAAATAAATTTATTTTACAAAGCACACTTCTAGTAAGCTTGTGTGATGAAGTTGTCGTATGATGTTTCTATCCCATGGCAATAAATATGATGCTTGCTTTTTATTATTAGCTACCAGGAATTTTGATTCTGCTGTAGATTATACCCATTTGTCAAACACCTGATTGCAATAATCGACAAATATGTATATCTGTCTAAAAATCTAGCTATGACAAAACTAAAGTAGTTTACACAATCAAAGCATCACCAAACGAGCACATGATAGAAATTGCATGACAGAAAAGTCACAAGGAAGGGTAAAAATGTTGATAGAGGGAAACATTAGCCGAAAACCATACCGTTTGATGGTTTGCTCTAGAATAAGATGGGTGATGGACCAGGAGAGCACCAGGAAAGACAACATGCATATAGACACATGTAATGAAGCATCAACAAGTTGGAAAATTGAAACACATATCTCCATTAGTGTTGCCAACAACTGGCATATCATCTGCCATGAATGCCTCGAGGAACTCACTGTTGATTGCTTTATTCAAAACCCAATGACTTTCTCTCATTGATCTGCTTCACCTAATAGCGAACGCCGCTTCGCCTAGACCTGCATCGGCGTGCAGCCCGGGAGGCCCGAAGCAGCTTTACCACTTGGGATCGCTCCTCGACCGGATGGCGGATGCCCGTGTGAACACATCGCCCACATCGGCTCAACCGGCTTTCCTATCCAGCCACAACCTGCGACTGCATTGACAGTATTTTCTTTTGCCCACGGCTCACCAGTTCGCAGCTCGGCTAGTATCTTCCACAGGTGCTTGGAGCAAAGGTCCTAGTCCGCTTCATAAATTAAAACTTGGAGAAGGTATTTCATGTACGCATCACCAAAAAATGATCATGAAGACATTATTCCTAACCTTTTCTAGTTGGTTCATTCCACACTATTAACAAAACAAAATGATTCCATTACAAAATTTTAAGCAAAGTGAACAATGCAAAACACACATACGAGTATACTGGCATGATGTTACTACAAGTCTACAACCGAATAGAGCATACCATTATATTTCGTAACACCCTATTACCTATTAACATACGCCATTGCAAAATTATGAGAACGATCTACCATACCTGAACATTAGCTTACTCCCTAATATCTCATTTGCCTCATCGTACAATGTTTTTACCTGCAACTGGCTCTATCAGTACAGAAGAGAACTCATGGATTCCATGAAATATTTGTAGGGGTTAAGTGAAATACCCGGAGAAGCAAATCTGCATTAGTAGATTGTCACCTTCGAGGAGGGGATTTGACATCAACTTCCATTGGAGGAGAGGACATCACCAGCTGTCATGACCTGCAGATGAGCACCCATCCACCCTTGATGGTGCTTGCTGAGATCGTAAGGGCGGGAATGCTTGCATGATAGGGAGGAATACATTGGCGGCTGGGAAGTCCCCGCCTTGCTCCAGCTTGACTCGTCTTCCCATCCTCCCGTGCTCATCCTCTTATCTTTGTCACACCTTCGACCTTCATGGAACAACGGGACATGGAGGCTCCATGGGGAGGTAGCACAAGGAGTCAGAGGTAAAAAAGGAGGGACAAAGGAGGAGAGGGTTGCACAATCGCCTAGCTAGGTGCAGAGCAAGCAAGAGGAGGGAAGGGCACCGCTACCTAAGATCCCTTCAGCGGCGGTGGCGGTGTCAGGGAAGGGGATGAGGCGCTGTAAGAATGGGCTGGAAGCCTGCAATGCGTAAGGGGTGGAGGCCCAGTTAACCATAGACTTTAGATTTTTCTCCCTGGGTAGCTTCCCTCAAGGACGAATGGCCCTGTTCGCAAAGTTGAGTTGATCGAACGGCCAGAGATGTCCGAACAGCGAGATCCAAAGGTCAAAATCGCTGATAGCGTAAGAGAGCTAGAAAAGTGCTCAGTTATAATGTATTTAAATTACTCATATAAATAGAACAACCATTATTTACTGATTTAAATGAATAACCGTATCGCACTAAACAAGATCTAGATATAATGTTCATGCTCAACGCTAGCACCAAATAACAATTATTCAGGTCTAAAACTAACCTTGAAGGTAGATGTAGAGGTAGCGTGTCGAGGGCGATCACATCGACCTTGGAACCATTCCCGACGCGCATCATCACATCGTCCTTAGCCAATCTTCATTTAATCCATAGCTCCTGTTTTGAGTTACAAATATGAGCAACCAAACCAGTATCAAATACCCAGGCGCTACTACGAGCATTAGTAAGGTACACATCAATAACATGTATATCAAATATACCTTTGTTCACTTTGCCATCCTTCTTATCCGCCAAATACTTGGGGCAGTTCCACTTCCAGTGGCCAGTCCCTTTGCAGCAGAAGCACTCAGTTTCAGGCTGGGGTCCAGCTTTTGGCTTCTTCCCGGGAGTGGCAACTTGCTTGCCATTATTCTTGAAGTTCCCTTTCTTTACCTTGCCCTTTTTCATGAAACTAGTGGTCTTGTTAACCATCAACACTTGATGCACCTTCTTGATTTCTACCTCTGTGGCTTTAAGCATTGCGAAGAGCTCGGGAATTGTTTTGTTCAGCCCTTGCATATTATAGTTCATCATGAAGCCTTTGTAGCTTGGTGGCAGTGATTGAAGAACACTGTCAATGACACAATCAACTGGAAAATCAACTCCCAGTTGAGTCAAGTGATTATAATACCTAGACATTTTGAGTATGTGTTCACTGACCTAACTTTTCTCCTCCATCTTGCAGCTATAGAACTTGTTGGAGACTTCATATCTCTCAACTCGGGCATTTGCTTGAAATATTAACTTCAACTCTTGGAACATCTCATATACTCCATGACGTTCAAAATGTCTTTGAAGTCCCGGTTCTAAGCCGTAAAGAATGGCACACTGAACTATCGAGTAGTCATCAGATCGTGCTTGCCAGACGGTCAAAACATCAGCTTCTGCTCCTACAGTAGGCCTTTCACCTAGCGGTGCATTAAGGACATAATTCTTCTATCCAGTAATGAGGATAATCCTCAAGTTACGGACCATGTCCGTGTTGTTGCTACCATCATCTTTCAACTTAGCTTTCTCTAGGAACACATTAAAATTCAGGGGAACGGTAGCATGGGCCATTGATCTACAACATAGATATGCAAAATTATAAGACTAAGTTCATGATAGATTATGTTCAATTAATCAAATTACTTAATAACTCCCACTTAAATAGACATCCCTCGAGTCATCTAAGTGATACCTGATCCAAATCAACTAATCCATGTCCGATCATCACGTGAGATGGGGTAGTCATCAATGGTGAACATCTCTATGTTGATCATATCTACTATATGATTCACGTTCGACCTTTTAGTCTCCAGTGTTCCGAGGCCATGTCTGCACATGCTAGGCTCGTCAAGTTTAACCCAAGTATTTTGCATCTGCAAAACTGTCTTGCACCCGTTGTATGTGAACGTAGAGTCTATCACACCTGATCATCACGTGGTGTCTCAACACGACGAAATGTAGCAACGGTGCATACTAAGGGAGAATACTTTTACCTTGAAATTTAGTGAAGGGATCATCTTATAATGCTACCTCCGTACTAAGCAAAATAAGATGCATAAAAGATAAACATCACATGCAATCAAAATATGTGACATGATATGGCCGTCATCATCTTGTGCATTTGATCTCCATCTCCAAAGCATCGTCATGATCTCCATCGTCACCGGCTCGACACCTTGATCTCCATCATTGCATCATGGTCGTCTCGCCAACTATTACCTCTACAACTATCATTAACACACAGTGATAAAGTAAAGCAATTACACGGCGTTTGCATTTCATACAATAAAAAGACAACCATAAGGCTCTTGCCGGTTTCTGATAATTTACAAAACATGATCATATCATACAATAATGTATACCACATCATCATGTCTTGACCATATCACATCACAACATACCCTGCAAAAACAAGATAGACGTCCTCTACTTAGTTGTTGCAAGTTTTACGTGGCTGCTACGGGTTTCTAGCAAGAACAGTTCTTACCTACGGCAAAAACCACAACGGTGATTCATCAAGTTTGCTGTTTTAACCTTCTTCAAGGACCGGCAGTAGTCAAATTCGATTCAACTAAAGTAGGAGAAACAGACACCGACCAGCAACCTTTATGCAAAACTAGTTGCATGTCAGTCGGTGGAACATGTCTCATGTGTGTGGACATGCAAGGTTGGTCTGGGCCGCTTCATCCCACAATACTACCGAATCAAAATAAGACGTTGGTGGTAAGAAGTATGACTATCACCACCCACAACTCTTTGTGTTCTACTCCTGTATATCATCTACGCATAGACCTGGCTCATGATGCCATTGTTGGGAATCGTTGCATAGGAAACAAAAAAATTCTAGGCACACACAATGATCTATCCATGGAGATGCATAGAAACGAGAGGGACAATGTGTCTACGTACCCTCATAGACCATAAGCGGAAGCATTTCAAAATGCAGTTGATGTAGTCAAACTTCTTTGCGCTTCAACCGATCAAGTACCGAACGCACGGCACCTCCGCGTTCTGCACATGTTCAACTCGGTGACATCCCTCGCCTTCTTGATCCAGCAAGATGTCGAGGTAGTAGATTATTTCCGTTAGCATGATGGCGTGGTTACAGTGATGGTGAAGTGATCTCCGCAGGGCTTCGCCTAAGCACTAAGAAAGTATGACCGGGGGTGTAAACGGTGGAGGCGGCGCCGCACACAGCTAGGTAATTGTCTGGTGTGTGCTAGGCGCCCCCCTCCCACACACACACACACACACACACACACACACACACACACACACATATATATATATATATATATATGTATGTATGTACGTATGTATGTATGTATGTATGTATGTATGTATAGGTGGGAGGGAGGGAGGAGCAGCCATGGGAGGCACCCAACTAGGAGGAATCCAACTTGGAGTCCCATCCAAGCTGCGCCCCTCCCTTGCCATATATAACCAAGGGGGAAGGAAAGAGGGGGAGAGGGAAGGAAGTGGGAATCCTAATCCACACTTTCCTTTACCTTCTCCCATTTCCTTCTCCTCCTTAGGAAGGCCTATATAGGGGCGCATCAACCCCTTGTGGCTGGTGTGTTTCCCCTCTAGGCCCATAAGGCCCATATCCTTTGCCGGGGGTGCCCGGAACCCCTTCCGGTGACCCGATAAGTACCCGGTACCCCCCGAAGCACTTCCGGTGTCTGAATACCATCGTCCTATATATCAATCTTTACCTCTCGACCATTTTGAGACTCCTCGTCATGTCCGTGATCTCATCCGGGACTCCGAACAACATTCGGTTCCCAAATTACATAACTCATATAATACTATATCGTCATCGAACATTCAGCGTGCAGACCCTACGGGTTTGAGAACTATGTAGACATGACCGAGACACCTCTCCAGTCAATAACCAATGGCGGAACCTGGATGCCCATATTGGCTCCTACATATTCTACGAAGATATTTATCGGTCAAACCGTTATGAAAACATACGCAATTCCCTTTGTTCATCGGTATCTTACTTGCCCGAGATTCGATCGTCGGTATCTTCATACCTAGTTCAATCTCGTTACCGGAAAGTCTCTTCACTTGCTCCAAAATACATCACCTTGTGACTAACTCCTTAGTCGTTTGCTTGCAAGCTTATGATGTGTATTGCCAAGAGGGCCCAGAGATACCTCTCCGATACTCGGAGTGACAAATCCTAATCTCGATCTATGCCAACTCAACAAACACCTTCGGAGATACCTGTAAAGCATCTTTATAATCACCCAGTTACGTTGTGACGTTTGATAGCACACAAGATATTCCTCCAATATCCAAGAGTTGCATAATCTCATAGTCGAAGGAATATGTATTTGACATGAAGAAAGCAATAGCAATAAAACTGAACGATCATTATGCTAAGACAAAGGATGGGTGTTGTCCATCACATCATTCTCCTAATGATGTGATCCCGTTATCAAACGACAATCCATGTCAATGGTTAGGAAACCTTAACCATCTTTGATAAACGAGCTAGTCTAGTAGAGGCTCACTAGGGACACGGGGTTTGTTTCTGTATTCACACATGTATGAAGGTTTCCGATCAATACAATTCTAGCATGAATAATAAATCTTTATCATGAATAAGGAAATATGAAATAACAACTTTATTATTGCCTCTAGGGTATATTTGTTGGAAATATGCCCTAGAGGCAATAATAAAATGGTTATTATTATATTTCCTTGTTCATGATAATTGTCTATTGTTCATGCTATAATTGTGTTATCCGGAAATCGTAATACATGTGTGAATACATAGACCACAACATGTCCCTAGTGAGCCTCTATTTGACTAGCTCGTTGATCAATAGATGGTTACGGTTTCCTGACCATGGACATTGGATGTCATTGATAATAGGATCACATCATTAGGAGAATGATGTGATGGACAAGACCCAATCCTAAGCATAGCGCAAGATCGTGTAGTTCGTCTGCTAAAGCTTTTCTAATGTCAAGTATCTTTTCCTTAGACCATGAGATTGTGCAACTCCCGGATACTATAGGAATACTTTGGGTGTGCCAAACATCACAACGTAACTGGGTGACTATAAAGGTGCACTACGGGTATCTCCGAAAGTGTCTGTTGGGTTGGCACGAATTGAGACTGGGATTTGTCACTCCGTATGACGGAGAGGTATCTCTGGGCCCACTCGATAAGACATCATCATAATGAGCTCAATGTGACTAAGGGTTGGTCACGGGATGATGTGTTACGGAACAAGTAAAGTGACTTGCCGGTAATGAGATTGAACGAGGTATTGGGATACCGACGATCGAATCTCAGGCAAGTAACGTACCGATTGACAAAGGGAATTGTATACGGGATTGCTTGAATCCTCGACATCGTGGTTCATCCGATGAGATCATCGTGGAACATGTGGGAGCCAATATGGGTACCCAGATCCCGCTGTTGGTTATTGGCCAGAGAGTTGTCTCGGTCATATTTGCATGGTTCCCGAACCCGTAGGGTCTACACACTTAAGGTTCGATGATGCTAGGGTTATTAGGAAGACTTATATTTGATTACCGAATGTTGTTCGGAGTCCCGGATGAGATCTTGGACATCACGAGGAGTTCCGGAATGGTCCGGAGGTGAAGATTTACATGTGAGAAGTTGTCATACGGTCACCGGAAAAGTTTGGGGGCATATCGGTATTATACCGGGGCCACCGGAGGGGTTCCGGGGTCCACCGGGAGGGGCCACCTCCCTTGGAGGGCCTCATGGGCCATAGAGGAAAGGGAACGAGCCCTTGGAGGGATGGGCGCATCCCCCCTTGGGCCCATGCGCCTAGGGTTGGGGGGAAACCCTAGAGTGGGCGCCCCCCTTGCTTGGGGGGCAAGCCCCTCCCCTTAGCCGCCGCCTTCCCCTCTAGATCTCATCTAGAGGGGGCCGGCCCCCTTCCCCCTTCCCCTATAAATAGAGGTGCAAGGGGAGGGCTGCACACCACATCAAAGGCGCAGCCCCTCCCCTCCCCAACACCTCTCCTCCTCCGTTAAGTGCTTGGCGAAGCCCTGCCGGAGTACTGCCGCTCCACCACCACCACGCCGTCGTGCTGCTGTTGCAGCTCTCTTCCTCAACCTCTCCCTACTCCTTGCTAGATCAAGGCGCAGGAGACGTCTCCGCTCCGTACGTGTGTTGAACGCGGAGGTGCAGTCCTTTGGGCGCTAGGATCATCAGTGATTTGGATCACGACGAGTACGACTCCATCAACCCCGTTCGCTTGAACGCTTCCGCTCGTGATCTACAAGGGTATGTAGATGCACTCCTCTCCCTCTCGTTGCTAGATGACTCCATAGATTGATCTTGGTGATGCGTAGAAAATCTTAAATTTCTGCTACGATCCCCAACAGTGGCATCATGAGCTAGGTCTATGCGTAGTTTCTATGCACGAGTAGAACGCAAGTTGTTGTGGGCGTCGATTTTGTGAATTTACTTGCCGTTAGTAGTCTTATCTTGATTCGACGGCATCGTGGGATGAAGCGGCCCGGACCGACCTTACACATACGCTTACGTGAGACTGGTTCCACCAACTGACATGCACTAGTTGCATAAGGTGGCTAGCGGGTGTCTGTCTCTCTCACTTTAGTCGGATCGGAACCGATGAAAAGGGTCCTTATGAAGGGTAAATAGAAAATGACATATCACGTTGTGGTTTTGGCGTAGGTAAGAAACGTTCTTGCTAGAAACCTATAGCTGCCACGTAAAAACTTGCAACAACAATTAGAGGACGTCTAACTTGTTTTTGCAGCATATGCCGTGTGATGTGATATGGCCAAAAGGATGTGATGAATGATATATGTGATGTATGAGATTGATCATGTTCTTGTAATAGGAATCACGACTTGCATGTCGATGAGTATGACAACCGGCAGGAGCCATAGGAGTTGTCTTAATTTATTTATGACCTGCGTGTCAACATAAACACCATGTAATTACTTTACTTTATTGCTAACCGTTAGCCATAGTAGTAGAAGTAATAGTTGGTGAGACAACTTCATGAAGACACGATGATGGAGATCATGATGATGGAGGTCATGGTGTCATGCCGGTGACAATGATGATTATGGCGCCCCGAAGATGGAGATCAAAAGGAGCAAAATGATATTGGCCATATCATGTCACTATTTGATTGCATGTGATGTTTATCATGTTTTACATCTTATTTGCTTAGAATGACGGTAGCATAAATAAGATGATCCCTCGCAATAATTTCAAGAAAGTGTTCCCCCTAACTGTGCACCGTTGCTAAGGTCCGTTGTTCCGAAGCACCACATGATGATCGGGTGTGATAGGTTCTAACGTTCGCATACAACGGGTGTAAGCCAGATTTACACACGCAATACACTTAGGTTGACTTGACGAGCCTAGCATGTACAGACATGGCCTCGGAACACGGAAGACCAAAAGGTCGAACATGAGTCATATAGAAGATACGATCAACATGAAAATGTTCACCGATGATGACTAGTCCATCTCACGTGATGATCGGACACGTCCTAGTTGACTCGGATCATGTATCACTTAGATGACTAGAGAGATGTCTATCTGAGTGGGAGTTCATTAAATAATTTGATTAGATGAACTTAATTATCATGAACATAGTCTAAAATCTTTGCAATATGTCTTGTAGATCAAATGGCCCACGCTAATGTTGCCCTCAACTTCAACACGTTCCTAGAGAAAACCAAGCTGAAAGACGATGGCAACAACTACACGGACTGGGTCCGTAACCTGAGGATTATCCTCATAGCTGCCAAGAAAGCGTATGTCCTTGATGCACCGCTAGGTGAAGCACCTGTTTTCCCAGCAGAACAAGACGTTATGAACGCTTGGCAGATGCGTAGTGATGATTACTCCCTGGTTCACTGTGGCATGCTTTACAGCTTAGAACCGGGGCTCCAAAAGCGTTTTGAGAAACACGGAGCATATGAGATGTTCCAAGAGATGAAAATGGTGTTCCAATCTCATACCCGGGTCGAGAGATATGAAGTCTCCGACAAGTTCTACAGTTGTAAGATGGAGGAGAATAGTTCCGTCAGCGAGCACATACTCAAAATGTCCGGGTTGCATAACCGCTTGTCTCAGCTGGGAGTTAATCTCCCGGATGATGTGGTCATTGATAGAATCCTTCAATCGCTCCCACCTAGATACAAGAGCTTTGTGATGAACTTCAATATGCAGGGGATGGAAAAGACCATTCCTGAGGTATATTCAATGCTGAAATCAGCGAAGGTGGAAATCAAAAAGGAAAATCAAGTGTTGATGTTGACTAAAACCACTAAGTTCAAGAAAGGCAAGGGTAAAAAGAACTTCAAGAAGGACGGCAAGGGAGTTGTCGCGCCCGGTAAGCAAGCTACCAGGAAGAAGCCAAAGAATGGACCCAAGCGTGAGACTGAGTGCTTTTATTGCAAGGGAAACTGTCACTGGAAGCGGAACTGCCCCAAGTACTTAGCGGATAAGAAGGCCGGCAATGCCAAATGTATATGTGATATACATGTTATTGATGTGTACCTAACCAGCGCTCGTAGTAGCTCCTGGGTATTTGATACCGGTGCAGTTGCTCATATTTGTAACTCAAAATAGGAACTTCGGAATAAACAGAGACTGGCGAAGGATGAGGTGACGATGCGCGTCAGGAATGGTTCCAAGGTCGATGTGATCGCCGTCGGCATGATACCTCTACATTTACCTATGTGATTAGTTTTAAACATCAATAATTGTTATTTAGTACCATCTTTGATCATGAACATTGTATCTGGATCTCATTTAATGCGAGATGGCTACTCATTTAAATCTGAGAATAATGGTTTCTCTATTTATATGAGAGACATGTTTTATGGTCATGCCCCGCTGGTCAATGGTTTATTCTTTTTCAATCTCGAACGTGATGTTACACATATTCATAGTGTGAATGCCAAAAGATGTAAGGTTGATAATGATAGTCCCACATACTTGTGTCATTGCCGCCTTGGTCACATTGGTGTCAAACGCATGAAGAAACTCCATGCAGATGGACTTTTGGAGTCTCTTGATTATGAATCATTTGACACATGCGAACCATGCTTCATGGGCAAAATGACCAAGACTCCGTTCACCGGAACAATGGAGCAAGCAACCAACTTATTGGAAATCATACATGCTGATGTGTGCGGTCCAATGAGTGTTGAGGCTCGCAGTGGCTATCGTTATGTTCTCACCCTCACTGATGACTTGAGTAGATATGGGTATGTCTACTTAATGAAACACAAGTCTGAGACCTTTGAAAAGTTCAAGGAATTTCAGAGTGAGGTTGAGAATCAACGTGACAGGAAAATCAAGTTCTTACGATCAGATCATGGGGGAGAATATTTGAGTCACGAATTTGGCATGCACTTAAGGAAACGCGGAATTGTTTCACAACTCATGCCGCCTGGAACACCTCAGCATAATGGTGTGTCCGAACATCGTAATCGCACTCTATTGGATATGGTACAATCTATGACGTCTCATACCGATCTACCGCTGTCATTTTGGGGTTATGCTATAGAGACTGCCGCATTCACTTTAAATAGGGCTCCGTCGAAATCCATGGAGACGAAACCTTATGAATTGTGGTTTGGTAAGAAACCTAAGCTGTCGTTTCTGAAAGTTTGGGGATGCGATGCTTATGTCAAGAAACTTCAACCTGAAAAGCTCGAACCCAAATTGGAAAAATGCGTCTTCATAGGATACCCTAAAGAAACTATTGGGTATACCTTCTACCTTAGATCCGAAGGCAAGATCTTTTTGCCAAGAATGGATCCTTTCTAGAGAAAGAGTTTCTCTCGAAAGAAGTAAGTGGGAGGAAAGTAGAACTTGATGAAGTATTGCCTCTTGAACTGGAGAGTGGCGCAGCTCAAGAAAATGTTCCTGAGGTGCCTGCACTGACTAGAGAGGAAGTTAATGATGATGATCATGAAACTTCCGATCAAGTTGCTACTGAACTTCGTAGGTCCACAAGGACTCGTTCTGCACCAGAGTGATACGGAAACCCTGTCCTGGAAATCATGTTGTTAGACAATGGTGAACCTTCGGACTATGAAGAAGCGATGGCGGGCCCAGATTCCGACAAATGGTTGGAAGCCATGAAATCCGAGATAGGATCCATGTATGAAAACGAAGTATGGACTTTGACTGACTTTCCCGATGATCGGCGAGCCATAGAAAATAAATGGATCTTTAAGAAGAAGACAGACGCGGATGGTAATGTGACCATCTATAAGGCCCGGCTTGTCACTAAGGGTTATCGACAAGTTCAAGGGGTTGACTACGATGAGACTTTCTCACCCGTAGCGAAGCTGAAGTCCGTCCGAATCATGTTAGCAATTTCCGCATTCTATGATTATGAGATATGGCAAATGGATGTCAAAACGGCATTCCTTAATGGTTTCCTTAAGGAAGAATTGTATATGATGCAGCCGGAAGGTTTTGTCGATCCTAAGAATGCTGACAAGGTGTTCAAGCTGCAACACTCAATCTATGGGCTGGTGCAAGCATCTCGGAGTTGGAACATTCGATTTGATGAGGTGATCAAAGCGTTTGGGTTTATGCAGACTTATGGAGAAGCCTGTGTTTACAAGAAAGTGAGTGGGAGCTCTGTAGCATTTCTCATATTATATGTGGATGACATACTATTGATGGGAAATGATATAGAATTCTTGGAAAGCATAAAGGCCTACTTGAACAAGTGCTTTTCAATGAAGGATCTTGGAGAAGTTGCTTATATATTAGGCATCAAGGTCTATAGAGATAGATCGAGACGCCTCATTGGTCTTTCACAAAGTACGTACCTTGACAAGATGTTGAAGAAGTTCAATATGGATCAGTCCAAGAAGGGGTTCTTGCCTGTATTGCAAGGTGTAAGATTGAGCACGTCTCAATGCCCGACCACGATAGAAGATAGAGAAAAGATGAGTGTCGTCCCCTATGCCTCAGCCATAGGGTCTATTATGTATGCCATGTTGTGTACCAGACCTGATGTAAACCTTGCCGTGAGTTTGGTAGGAAGGTACCAAAGTAATCCTGGCATGGAACACTGGACAGCGGTCAAGAATATCCTGAAGTACCTGAAGAGGACTAAGGATATGTTTCTCGTTTACGGAGGTGACGAAGAGCTCGTCGTAAAGGGTTACGTCGATGCTAGCTTCGACACAGATCTAGATGACTCTAAGTCACAAACTGGATACGTGTATATTATGAATGGTGGGGCAGTCAGCTTGTGTAGTTGCAAGCAAAGCGTTGTGGCGGGATCTACATGTGAAGCGGAGTACATGGCAGCCTCGGAGGCAGCACAAGAAGCAATCTGGATGAAGGAGTTCATTACCGACCTAGGAGTTATTCCCAATGAGTCGGGCCCGATGACTCTCTTCCGTGACAACACTGGAGCTATTGCCCTTGCCAAGGAGCCCAAGTTTCATAGGAAGACTAGGCATATCAAGCATCGCTTCAACTCCATTCGTGAAAATGTTCAAAATGGAGACATAGATATTTGTAAAGTGCATTCAGACCTGAATGTCGCAGATCCGTTGAATAAACCTCTTCCTTGAGCAAAACATGATCAACACCAGAACTCTATGGGTGTTCGATTCATCACAATGTAACTAGATTATTGACTCTAGTGCAAGTGGGAGACTATTGGAAATATGCCCTAGAGGCAATAATAAAATGGTTATTATTATATTTCCTTGTTCATGATAATTGTCTATTGTTCATGCTATAATTGTGTTATCCGGAAATCGCAATACATGTGTGAATACATAGACCACAACATGTCCCTAGTGAGCCTCTAGTTGACTAGCTCGTTGATCAATAGATGGTTACGGTTTCCTGACCATGGACATTGGATGTCATCGATAACGGGATCACATCATTAGGAGAATGATGTGATGGACAAGACCCAATCCTAAGCATAGCGCAAGATCGTGTAGTTTATCTGCTAAAGCTTTTCTAATGTCAAGTATCTTTTCCTTAGACCATGAGATTGTGCAACTCTTGGATACTGTAGGAATACTTTGGGTGTGCCAAACATCACAACGTAACTGGGTGACTATAAAGGTGCACTACAGGTATCTCCGAAAGTGTCTGTTGGGTTGGCACGAATCGAGACTGGGATTTGTCACTCCGTATGATGGAGAGGTATCTCTGGGCCCACTCGGTAAGACATCATCGTAATGAGCTCAGTGTGACTAAGGGTTGGTCACGGGATGATGTGTTACGGAACGAGTAAAGTGACTTGTCGGTAACGAGATTGAACGAGGTATTGGGATACCAATGATCGAATCTCGGGCAAGTAACGTACCGATTGACAAAGGGAATTGTATACGGGATTGCTTGAATCCTCAACATCGTGGTTCATCCAATGAGATCATCATGGAACATGTGGGAGCCAACATGGGTATCCAGATCCCGTTGTTGGTTATTGGCCGGAGAGTTGTCTCGGTCATGTCTGCATGGTTCCCGAACCCGTAGGGTCTACACACTTAAGGTTCGATGACGCTAGGGTTATTAGGAAGACTTATATGTGATTACCGAATGTTGTTCGGAGTCCCAGATGAGATCCCGGACGGCACGAGGAGTTTCGGAATGGTCCGGAGGTGAAGATTTATATGTGGGAAGTTGTCATACGGTCACCGGAAAAGTTCGGGGGCATACCGGTATTATACCGGGGCCACCGGAGGGGCTCCGGGGGTCCACCGGGAGGGGCCACCTCTCTCGGAGGGCCTCATGGGTCGTAGAGGAAAGGGAACCAGCCCTTGGAGGGATGGGCGCATCCCCCCTAGAGTGGGCTCCCCCCTTGCTTGGGGGGCAAGCCCCTCCCCTTGGCCGCTGCCCCCCCTCTAGATCTCATCTAGAGGGGGCCGGCCCCCTTCCCCCTTCCCCTATAAATAGAAGGGCAAGGGGAGGGTTGCACACCACATCAAAGGCGCAGCCCCTCCCCTCCCCAACACCTCTCATCCTCCGTTAAGAGCTTGGCGAAGCCCTGCCGGAGTACTGCCGCTCCACCACCACCACGCCGTCGTGTTGCTGTTGGAGCTCTCTTCCTCAACCTCTCCCTCCTCCTTGCTGGATCGAGGCGCGGGAGACGTCTCCGCTCCGTACGTGTGTTGAACACGGAGGTGCCGTCCGTTCGGCGCTAGGATCATCGGTGATTTGGATCATGACGTGTACGACTCCATCAACCCAGTTCTCTTGAACACTTCCGCTCACGATCTACAAGGGTATGTAGATGCACTCCTCTCCCTCTCGTTGCTAGATGACTCCATAGATTGATCTTGGTGATGCGTAGAAAATTTTAAATTTCTGCTACGATCCCCAACAATATTTCCTTCACCCCCTCCTTACTTTTCCTTGGCCTCCCCCCTAGGTAGGAGGAGAGTTTACCCTCTGGTCCATGGCTTCCATGGAGGCGGAGGGGCGGGAGCCCCTCCGAGATTGGATCTGTCTCCCTCTGTTGTCTTCTGTTTCACATTCCCATTTTCCGGCCCTTCATCGCTTCTTTAATTCCCAGAGATGCTTAACTCTGATTGGGCTGAAATTTTAACATGATTTTCTTCCAGATATTATATTTCTTGCGACAAAAAAAGGGCACCAACTGCCTTAAAGGGGACCCACAATCCTGACAGTCACGCCATGGATAGGACACGCCCCATGGGCTTCTTCCCCCCTCGGGCATCGTCTCACATTGATTCTATTTTCCAAAAATAGCAAATATTCCAAAATAAATCTCCATTAATTTTTATCGTGTTTGGACTTCATTTGATATGGATATTTTGCGAAACAAAAAACATGCAACAAATAGGAACTAACATGGCACTGGATCAATATGTTAGTCCCAAAAATAATATAAAATGTTGCCAAAAGTATATGAAAGTTGTAGAATATTGGCATGAAACAATCAAAATTTATAGATACGATGGAGATGTATCAACCACTGATACATCTCCGTCGTATCTGCTTTTCCAAACACTTTTGCTCTTGTTTTCGACTCTAATTTGCATGATTTGAATGAAACTAACCCAGACTGACGTTGTTTTCAGTAGAACTACCATGGTGTTGTTTTTGTGCAGAAAAAAATTCTTGGAATTGGACACAACTTTTTGGAGATTTTTTATGGCATAAAGAAAAAATAGTGGAGCAAAGATCTACATGAGGGGACCCACCAGCTGCGCACAAGGCAATTGGGCGCGACCACCGCCTCGGCGCGCCCTAGTACCTTATGGGTCCCACGTGGCTCCGCTGACCCTAATCTCAAGCATATACTATTTCACAAGAAAAAATAGGAGAACATGTTTCATCCTGTTTTACGATACGAAGCCATCGCCACCTCCCATTATTCATCGGGAGGCCAGATCTGGACTCCGTTCGGGGCTCCGGAGAGGGGGATTCACCAACCCTTCTTCATCACCAATTTAATGATGCTCGCCATCGGGAGTGAGTTATTCCTTCGTAGGCTTGTTGGATGATGATGGGGTTGGATGAGATTTATCATGTAATCAAGTCAATTTGTTAGGGCTTGATCCCTAGTATCCACTATGTTCTGAGATTGATGTTGCTATGACTTTGCTATGCTTAATGCTTGTCACCAGGGCCCGAGTGCCATAATTTCAGATCTGAAACCTTTATGTTTTCATGAATATATTTGAGTTCTTGATCCTATCTTGCAAGTTATACGCACCTATTATGTGTTATGATCCGCATACCCCAAGGTGACAATAATTGGGATTCTTTCCGCTAATTACCATAGTTTGAGGAGTTCATGTATTCACTATGTGCTAATGCTTTGTTCCGGTTCTCTATTAAAAGGAGTCCTTAATATCCCTTAGTTTCTTTATGGACCCTGATGCCACGGGAGGGTAGGACAAAAGATGTCACGCAAGTTCTTATTATAAGCATGTATGACTATATACGGAATACATGCTTACATTACACTGATGAATTGGAGATAGTTCTGTGTCACTCTAGGTTGTGACTATTACATGATGAATGCCATCCAACACAAATATCCATCACAGATCCAATGCATATGCTTCTCGCATATTGATCTTTTCTAAGTTACTTTCGATGTTGCTATTGTTACTATCACTACAAAACAGGTACTGTTATTGTTACCGTTACTATTGCTACTATTAATGCTACTATCAAACTATCATACTACTGTGCTACTAATCACTCTACTGCAGATATTTAGTTCTCCAGGTGTGGTTGTATTGACAACTCAACTGCTAATACTTGCAAATATACTTTGGTTCCCCTTATGTCGAATCAATAAATTTGGGTTGAATACTCTACCCGCAAAAACTGTTGTGATCCCCTATACTTGTGGGTTATCAACCATCCAAGAGACATGGCTCGCCACGACCCTCGACGACCTCCCGCGTTCCGCCGGCGCCAGCTCATCCATGATGGCGTCCACCGAGAAGAACTGGTTACGGTGGTGGAGTCCGGAGAGGATGCGCGACGCCACCGCCATGGCCACCCACAGTCTCTCCTTGTCCAGCTTGTCACCCACAATCTTGCGAAGGTGGGAGAGCTGGTCGGTGAGGTGCCGAAAGAAGCCGATAAGGTCAGCCGGCCGGTGGTCATTGAAGTCGATGTGGTGGTCGTATGGCTTAATCCCGACGATGGAGATCATCGTGCTTGCCTGGCGGTAGACCTTACGCGGAACCTAGTTCGGCTTCTCGATCTCCACCGGCATACCTCTGAGATGCTCCTAGCTAGATCTCATCCTACTCCTTGTGCTCCCGCTTCACCAGGAAGGTCATCCGGAGAGTCTCCTGGGTGAGGTTGTCCCTCGCCTCCTCTAGCTGCTTCATCATGGTGACGAGCCATGACCGAGCTTGCTTTTCTCCTTGTCGTGGAGTGACAACGGGCGTAGCTGCGGAGCTCAATTAGAGCAGCATACCTATCCACGAGCACCTCATCCTTCGCTGCCAGCTCTCTGTCTCTAGTGGCCAGCTCCCTGCGCAGCTGATACGTCTCCAACGTATCTATAAGTTTTGATTGTTCCATGATGTTATATTATCATTCTTGGATGTTTTACAATCATTTTATGGCAACTTTATATCATTTTTTGAGACTAACATATTGACCCAGTGCCCAGTGCTAGTTGTTGTTTTTTGCTTGTTTTTTACATCACAAGAAATCAATATCAAACGGAGTCCAAACACCGCGAAACTTTTTGTGGAATTTTTTATGGACCATAAGACCACCAGTGGGCCAGAGAAGCACGTGGGGGTGCCCCGAGGGGGGCACAACCCATCAGGGCGTGCCTGGGGGCCCAGGCGCGCCCAGGTGGGTTGTGCCCACCTCGGTGGCCTCCTGCACCCCCTCTTTGCCCTATAAATCACCAAATATTCCAAAAACCCTTGGGACTAACCTAGATCAGAAGTTCCGCCGCCGCAGGCCTCTGTAGCCACCAAAAACCAATCTAGACCCTGTTCCGGCACCCTGCCGGAGGGGGGGAATCATCTCGGTGGCCATCTTCATCATCCCGGCGGCCACCACGATGAGGAGGGAGTAGTCCAGCCTCAAGGCTGAGGGTTTGTACCAGTAGCTATGTGTTTAATCTCTCTCTCGTGTTCTTGAGATGTCATGATCTGGATGTGTCGCGGGCTTTGTTAATATAGTCGGATCATATGGTGTTTTTCCCTCTGTATCTTATTGTGATGAATTGAGTTTTTCCCTTTGAGATTTCGTTGTTATCGGATTGAATAATTTTATGGATTTGAGAGCACTTGATATATGTCTTGCATATGAATACTCGTGGTGACAATGAGGTACCGTATTGATTCACTTGATATATGTTATTGGCACTCAACTCACGCATTCCCGAGGTGACATTGGGGTAATCTACGCATAGGGGTTGATGCATGTTCTTGTCTTGGTTTCTCCGGTAGAAATCTTGGGGCACTCTTTGAGGTTCTTTGTGTTGGATTGAGTATTATGAATCTGAAATTATTTGGTGTTATTTTGGTACGAACTCTTGGATAGATCGATCGAAAATAATAGCTTCGAGGTGGTTTCGTACCCTACAAATAGTTTCTTCTTACGTTCTCCGCTAGATAGGAACTTTGGAGTGATTCTTCATCACACTTTGAGGGGTGGTTATATGATCCAATTATATTAGCACTGTTGAGATATTGCACTAACAAAATTACGGACCCTAGGCCTCATTTTCAAGCATTGCAATACCGTTTTTTGCCCGTTTAAAATTTGCTACCTTTCTGTTTTTAATTATTCAGATTGTAAAAATATATTTCTACCTTCCATATTACACTTGTATCACCATTTCTTCGCCGAACTAGTGCACCTATACAAATTACCATTGTATTTGGTGTGTTGAGGACACAAGAGACTTTTTATTATTTGGTTGCAGGGTTGTTTGAGAGAGACCATCTCCATCCTACGCCTCCCACAGATTGATAAACCTTAGGTCATCCACTTGAGGGAAAATTGCTACTGTCCTACAAACTCTGCGCTTGGAGGCCCAACACGTGTCTACATAGACACCAAGCTCTTTTCTCGTGCTGTTGCCGGGGAGGTGAGTGCTTGAAGGTATATCTTTTAGATGTTGCAATTGAATATTTTAGTTTCTTGTTTTATCACTAGTTTGGTTTATAAAAGAAAACTACATAAAAAATGGAATTGAAGTTGCATCATATTATTGATCATCTTTATAAAATCTTTCTTGAAAATGATGGTTCGGAAAATTATGCTCAATTGTTAGAAGAAGAAGTCAATAGAATGTTTGACACAAAATATTTGAATGATGAGCATTATTGCATGATTGTTAGTATGAATTCTTTGAATATCCAAAATGCTAATCATTATTGCGCAAGTCATGACAAAAAGGTTTCTTATAAGCTTGACAATTTTTATGGAGTGCATAAAGTTTGTGAAGACGTACCTTATAGGGAAGATAGATTTTGCAAGAAGCATAAACATGATAGAACCAATTCTTTGCTCAAAGTGATAGATGATTTCGCTACAAAGTTGTGTTCTCTTTGTCCTATTACTTGTGATCTTTGCAATAAATTTGGTCACCTTAATTTCCAATACATGCTTTTTCATGATCGAATCGTGTCCAAATATTGCAATAACTTGGTCACCCTTGGACTTTATAATGAGCTTTATCTTTTTTGGGGGAGTGAATAATTGACATATAAAAATAGTTGGTTTGAAGTATTCATTCTCATGGACGACATTGAAACTAAACTAAAAAATATCTATATGTTTTGCATGGTAATTTGCAATGAGAATGCTTATATTGCCAACTATAGAATGATGGGAAAACCAATAGAATATAAAATGAATACTAATGAAAGGGTAAAGATTTCTACTTTCCCTCCTATTGTCTCTCATGATGAAATAGGTAACAAGGAGGAACTTCCTATCCAATCAATCTCTTCAACATGAAGCTTGAAAAAATTAATTAAACCCACACATGATGTGGTGAAGAAGAAGAAAAGAAGAAGAAATAATATAGGTAAAAATGTATCTCTCCCAAATAGTGTTGCTCCTATTATTGTTATGCCTCATGAAAATGAATCAAAAATAATTGTGGAAGATGATAAACTTGATGATGATATTGCTTCTATGTGTTATGGCACAATGTCCGAGAGCATTATTGATGATGATTTTGTTATGCCTATTGCTTGTTGTGATGATTATGATTGGGGAGATAATGACACTTCTTATAACCTTGGAAATCTTTTTGGCACCAAGTTTGGGAAATTATGATGATATTAATTGTTATACCGTTGGTGCTATTCGTACTATTAATGTTGAGAGTGATTATGCTTATGATATGCCAAGACACAAGCTTGGGGATCCTATGTTTGATGAGAATGACATGTTTGAGAACTTATTTGCTGTAATTAATGTTTGTCCCAAGCTTGGGGATGTTATGCTTAATGGAGATGATCTTTTTAGTCCCCTTACTTTGAATGAAGAAATTGGCTATGATGATTGCATGCCTCCTACTTATGATGATTATTGTGATGATACTTACGTTATAAAAAGTAGTGATAATTATTTCCATAATTTTGAATATCCTTTTACTAAACATTACTCTCTTAATGTGGGGACAATTTTTAGTATCCAAGTTTCATATGATACTCCCGCTATTGTGAATGAGAATAAAATTGCTTATGTGGAGAGTAATACATTTTCTATGCTTTTGGATCATGAAAAGAATGCTTTATGTGATGGTTATATTGATGAATCTATTCATGATGCTACTGAAAATTATTATGAGAGAGGAACTTATGATTCATGATGCTCTTGTTATGTTTCAATCCTTATCCTTTATGCGAGCATCATTGAACTCATCATGCCTAGCTTAAAAGGCATTAAAGAAAAGCGCTTGTTGGGAGACAACCTAGCACTTTTACCTACTGTTTTTGTGTTTTCACATGATTAGGCTACTATAGTAATCATGTTTTATTTCTTTTGTTTCAATAAAGTGTCAAGTAAGACCTTTGGGATGGTCTATGGTGATAGTTGATTTGATCTTGCTGAAAAACAGAAACTTATGTGCCCAGGAAAATAATTCTCATTTTTAACAGAATCGTGACAAAATACTGATTCTTTTTGCAGAAGATTAATAGACAAATCCCCAGGTTTTCCTAAATTTTTAGAATTTTTGGAGTAGCATAAGTATGGTTGGAGTACAGATTACTACAGACTGTTCTGTTTTTGACAGATTCTATTTTCAATGCATAGTTTTCTTGTTTTGTAGCTTCTATGGCTTATATTGCTCAGTATAAATTATGGAAATGATATGCTATAGTAGGCATTGTGTGGAAACAATTATGCATCTTGTATTTGACTGTACCAAAGTGAAATGGTTTGCTCTTTATCATACTAACCTATCTCATGAAGTTCCGTTAAGTTTGGTGTGATTGAAGTTTTCAAGTTTTGGGTGAGATGTCAATATGAGGAGAATAAGGAGTGACAAGACCCTAAGCTTGGGGATTACCAAGGCACCCCAAGGTAATATTCAAGGAATATCCACGCAACTAAGCTTGGGGATGCCTCGGAAGACATCCCCTCGGTCATCTCCAACATTATCGGTAACCTCAATTGGAGCTATGTTTTCATTCGTCACATGATATCTCTTCTGCTTGAAGCGTCAATTTATTTTGTTAGGATTTTCTTGCTTTTATTTAGAATAATTTTTTGCATCTTTTATTTTAATAAAAGTGGCAATGATAGCCTTTACTATGCTTATTTTGCAAGTCTACATGTTGCTGTTTCAAAACAGAAAGTTTATCGCTATTGAAAAAATTCCCTAGAAAATTCAAATTGCGATAAAATTTTGATTTTTTTTTTGCAAAATAAGCTCTGATAAATTTTCTACAGTGTGGTAAAATTTCATAATTTTTGTAGTTAAAGAAGTATTGATACTCTTGCATTCTTTACAGACTGTACTGGTTTGGCAAATTGTTGTTATGTTTGTATTTTTTGCATATGTTTGCTTGTTTAATGATTCTATTTGAGGATATGAGTATTATATATGCAGAGGCATTTAGTATGCAATGTAATTTTAGTGATTTATTACAATAGAGAATGATAAGGTTTTTGCATTGGTTTATACTAACTTATCTCGCGAGTTCTTGTTGAGCTTTGTGTGGATGAAGTTTTTAAGATTTAGGGAAACCGTGATATAAAAGGAATTAAGGAGACACAAAAGCTCAAACTTGGGGATCCCAAGGCATCCCAAGATAATATTTCAAGAAGTCTCAAGCATCTATGCTTGGGGATGCCCGGTAGACATCCCACCTTTCTTCATCAACAATTATCGGTTAGTATCGGTTGAGCTTAAGTTTTTGCTTCTCCCCATGAGTTGTGCTATTATTGAAATGTCATTTTATTTTCTTTTGCTTGCAGTTCTAATAAAATTCTTAGATCTGAAAGTTTTTGAATAAGAGAGAGTCCTCAAATAGCTACCTATTTACTTAACTACCCGCTTGATCTTCACTTATATCTTTTTGGAGTAGCTTGTCATTTGCTCTAGTGCTTCACTTATATCTTTTTGAGCACAGAGTTCTTTAGTATTTTTGAAGAAATTCTCTCTTGCTTCACTTAAATTAATTTGAGAGAAAGAAATATTATGCTCATGATCTCCACTTATATTTGTTTGAGCTTATCAAAAGCAATACATGAAAATTAGTTCCAAAGTGATAGATATCCAAGGAGGATATAATAAAAACTTTCATGAAGATCATTGGACAAAATAAACTTGATTCCTTGTAATAGTTTTGAGATATGATGATATGATATGTGAGTCATGTTGATGAGTAATTATGATTTAGTAATAATATTGGTGTTAAGGTTTGCGATTCCCTATGCAAGCACGAAAGTCAATAGTTATGCAATGAAATTGCATCCTACTTGTGGTGCATTATTTGGTGTTAATTATGCTCAATGCTCGCTTGTGAGATTATTCGTTTCTTGGTTGGTCGCTTCTCAATCTTCTTCTAGCCTTCATTTTGCACTAAGTATGGTCACTACTTGTGCATCCAAAATCCTTTGAACCAGTTTTGCCACATGAGTCCACCATACCTACCTATATGTGGTATTCTTTTGCCGTTCTAAGCAAATTTGTATGAGCCATCTCTAATTTTCAAAATAAACTTATCTTTTGTGTGCTCGTACCGCTCATGAGGCGGTGAGGGGTGGCCGATATTTTCCATGCTAGATGTGTTATTCTCACGATGAGTGCTTATTCACTTGTCATTGCACGAGAGTAAGGCAAATGTATTAGGGATGCCTAGTCCCGAAATGAAAAATAAATTTACTTTATGTTGTCAAATAATAAATTCCTTAGAAAGTGTTGGTATGGAAGGCACCCGTGGATAAAGGAATAAACTTTATTTTTCTGTATGGTGGAAAAAGGAATAAACTTTATTTTTCTGTTGGGAACCACCTATGATATATCTAGCATGGAAAGTGTTGGGAGCTCTAAATCATTTTCGTTGGGGGGAAAAGTATGCCTCTCAAAATGTTTTTATCTCTCAATTTTTACTTTATGCAATTTTTATTTTTAATTTGAGTCTCCATCTTCTCTTATAAAAGCACCAACTAGGGGCATTATGATCGTACTTTAGCATTGGGTGTAGCTAATATGCGAGTGTGTTTCATGAATGGATCAATGATTGAGCATGATGGGCTAGGGATAACTTATTTAGCGTTGATATTTTGAAAGACATGGTTTCTTGTTGATATGCTTGAGTATTTAAGTCCTCATGTCAAAACTAGATTATTGCTTTGAACCATATAAAAGTCCAAATGTCCATGCTACAAAGAAAATATTATGAGATAACATGTTAGGCAACATTCCACATCAAAAATTCTGTTTTCATCATTTACCTACTCGAGGACGAGCAGGAATTAAGCTTGGGGATGCTGATATGTTTCCAACGTATCTGTAATTTTTTATTGTTCCATGTTGTTATATTATCATTCTTAGATGTTTTACAATCATTTTATGTCAACTTTATATCATTTTTGGGACTAACCTATTGACCCAGTGCCCAGTGCCAGTTGTTGTTTTTTGCTTGTTTTTTACATCGCGGGAAATCAATATCAAATGGAGTCCAAACACCACGAAACTTTTTGTGGATTTTTTATGGACCAGAAGACCACCAGTGGGCCAAAGAAGCACCTGAGGGGTACCCCGAGGGGGGCACAACCCACCAGGGCATGCCTGGGGGCCCAAGCGTGCCCAGGTGGGTTGTGCCCACCTCGGTGGCCTCCCGCACCCCCTCTTTGCCCTATAAATCACCAAATATTCCAAAAATCCTCGAGGCTAACCTAGATCAGAAGTTCCGCCGCCGCAGGCCTCTATAGCCAACGAAAACCAATCTAGACCCCATTCCGGCACCTTGCCGAAGGGCAATCATCTCCGGTGGCCATCTTCATCATCCCGGTGGCCACCACTATGAGGAGGGAGTAGTCCACCCTTAGGGCCGAGGGTTTGTACCAGTAGCTATGTGTTTAATCTCTCTCTCTCTCTCTCGTGTTCTTGAGATGTCACGATCTTGACGTATCGCGGGCTTTGTTAATATAATCAGATCATGTGGTGTTTTCCCCTCTATATCTTGTTGTGATGAATTCAGTTTTTCCCTTTGAGATTTCATTGTTATCGGATTGAATACTTTTATGGATTTGTGAGCACTTGATATATGTCTTCCATATGAATACTCATGGTGACAATGGGGTATTGTATGTTGGGGAACGTAGTATGTCAAAACAATTCCTACGATCATGCAAGAGCTATCTAGGAGATGCATAGCAACGAGAGGGGAGAGTGTGTCAACGTACCCTCGTAGACCGAAAGCGGAAGCGTTAAGTAACGCGGTTGATGTAGTCGAACGTCTTCGCGATCCAACCGATCAAGTACCGAATGTACGGCACCTCCACGATCTGCACACGTTCAGCTCGGAGACATCCCTCGAACTCTTGACCCAGCTGAGGCTGAGGGAGTGTTTCGTCAGCATGATGGCGTGGTGACGGTGATGATGAATTACTGGCATAGGGCTTCGCCTAAGCACCGCAACGATATGACCGAGGTGTGTTTCTATGGAGGGGGGCACCGCACATGGCTAAGAGAAACTTTTGTGTGCCTTTGGGGTGCCCCCCTCCCACGTATAGAAAGGGGGGAGGGAGGAGGAGGCCAGCCAAGGGGAGGAGGCACACCAAGGGGGGAAATCCTACTCCAAGTAGGATTCGCCCCCCCCCCCTTTCCTATTGCAACAAGGAGAAGGGGGAAGGTGAGGGAGGAGAGAAGGAAAGGGGGGCCAACCCCCCTAGTCCAATTCGGTTTGGGCAAGGGGGGCGCACCCTACCTTGGCCTTCCTCCTCTCTTCCACCAATAGGCCCATGAGGCCCAATAACCCCCCGGGGGGTTCCGGTAACCACCCGGTACACCGGAAAATACCCGATACACCTCGGAACTATTCTGGTGTCCGAATATAGTCTTCCAATATACCAATCTTTGTGTCTCGACCATTTTGAGACTCCCTGGCATGTCCGTGATCTCATTCGGGACTCCGAACTACCTTCGGCACACCAAAACATATTAAGTCATAATACTGATCGTCATCGAATGTTAAGTGTGCGGACCCTACGGGTTCGAGAACTATGTAGACATGACTGAGACTCATCTCCGATCAATAACCAATAGCGGAACCTGGATGCTCATATTGGCTTCCACATATTCTACGAAGATCTTTATCGGTCAAACCACATAACAACATACGTTGTTCCCTTTGTCGTCCGTATGTTACTTGCCCGAGATTCGGTCGTCGGTATCATCATACCTAGTTGAATCTCGTCACCGGCAAGTCTCTTTACTCTTTTCGTAATGCTCATCCCACAACTACCTCATTAGTCACATTGCTTGCAAGGCTTATAGTGATGTGCATTACCGAGAGGGCCCAGAGATACCTCTTCGACAATCGGAGTGACAAATCCTAATCTCGATCTATGCCAACTCAACAAACACCATTGGAGACACATGTAGAGCATCCTTATAATCACCCAGTTACATTGTGATGTTTGATAGCACACTAAGTGTTCTTCCAGTATTCGAGAGTTGCATAATCTCATAGTCACAGGAACATGTATAAATCATGAAGAAAGCAATAGCAATAAACTAAACGATCATAGTCCTAAGCTAACAGATGGGTCTAGTCCATCACATCATTCTCTAATGATGTGATCCCGTTCATCAAATGACAACACATGTCCATGGCTAGGAAACATAATCATCTTTGATTAACGAGCTAGTCAAGTAGAGGCATACAAACACTCTGTTTGTCTATGTATTCACACATGTACTAAGTTTCCGGTTAATACAATTCTAGCATGAATAATAAACATTTATCATGATATAAGGAAATATAAATAACAACTTCATTATTGCCTCGAGGGCATATTTCCTTCAGTCTCCTACTTGCACTAGAGTCAATAATCTAGATTAAACAGTAATGATTCTAACACCCATAGAGTCTTGGTGTTGATCATGTTTTGCTCGTGAGAGAGGCTTAGTCCATGGGTCTGCAACATTCAAATCCGTATGTATCTTGCAGATCTCTATGTCTCCCTCCTTGACTTGATCGCGGATGGAATTGAAGCTTCTTTTGATGTGCTTGGTTCTTTTGTGAAATCTGGATTCCTTTGCCAAGGCAATTGCACTAGTATTGTCACAAAAGATTTTCATTGGACCCGATGCACTAGGTATTACACCTAGATCGGATATAAACTCCTTCATCTAGACTCCTTCATTTGCTGCATCCGAAGCAGCTATGTATTCCACTTCACACGTAGATCCCGCCATAACGCTCTGCTTAGAACAGCACCAACTGACAGCTCCAACATTTAATAAAATACGTATCCAGTTTGTGACTTAGAGTCATCTGGATCAGTGTCAAAGCTTGCATCAACGTAACCATTTACCACGAGCTCTTTTTCACCTCCATAGACGAGAAACATATCCTTAGTCCTTTTCAGGTATTTCAGGATGTTCTTGACCGTTGTCCAGTGATCCACTCCAGGATTACTTTGGTACCTCCCTGCTAAACTAATAGCAAGGTACACACTAGGTCTGGTACACAACATTGCATACATGATAGAACCTATGGCTGAAGCATAGGGAATATCTTTCATTTTCTCTCTATCTTCTGTAGTGGTCAGGCATTGAGTCTGACTCAACTTCACACCTTGTAACACAGGCAAGAACCCTTTCTTTGCTTGATTCATTTTGAACTTCTTCAAGACTTTATCAAGGTATGTGCTTTGTGAAAGTCGAATTAAGCGTCTTGATCTATCTCTATGATCTTGCTGCCCAATATATAAGCAGCTTCACCGAGGTCTTTCATTGAAAAATTCTTATTCAAGTATCCTTTTATGATATTCATAAATTCAGTATTATTTCTGATCAACAATATGCCATCCACATATAATATCAGAAATTCTACAGAGCTCCCACTCACTTTCTTGTAAATACAGGCTTCTCCAAAAGTGTGTATAAAACCATATGCTTTGATCACACTATCAAAGCGTATATTCCAACTCCGAGATGCTTGCACCAGTCCATAAATGGATCGCTGGAGCTTGCACACTTTGTTAGCACCTTTTGGATCGACAAAACCTTCTGGTTACATCATATACAACTCTTCTTTAAGATATCCATTAAGGAATGTAGTTTTGACATCCATTTGCCAAATTTCACAATAATAAAATGCGGCAATTGCTAACATGATTTGGACGGACTTAAGCATCACTACGGGTGAGAAGGTCTCATTGTAGTCAACTCCTTTAACTTGTCGAAAACCTTTCGCAACAAGTCGAGCTTTGTAGACAGTAACATTACTATAAGCGCCAGTCTTCTTCTTGAAGATCCAGTATTCTCTATGGCTTGCTGATCATCGGGAAAGTCAACGAAAGTCCACAGTTTGTTCTCATACATGGATCCCATCTCAGATTCCATGGCCACAAGCCATTTCGCGGAATCTGGGCTCATCATCTCTTCCTCATAGTTCGTAGGTTCGTCATGGTCAAGTAACATGACTTCCAGAACAGGATTACCATACCACTCTGGTGCGGATCTTACTCTGGTGACCTACGAGGTTTCACTACTGGAATCAGCTACTTTGCCATCTGCCAGCTCTTTGCCATCAGCTAGCTGACGGCAAAGAACGTCTTTGCCATCAGCTACCCAAAAGCAGACGGCAAAGAACCGGCTGATGGCAAAGAAGGTCTTTGCCATCAGCCAGTTCTTTGCCGTCCGCTAGCTGACGACAAAGATTCTTTGCCGTCAGCTGGCAGACAGCAAAGAGGGAGGTGGCCCACACTAACGGGCTGATGAGCGAAAATCTAATGGGGCCCCTCTTTGCCGTCCGCTAGCAGACGACAAAGAGTAATAAAGCGGACGGCAAAGGGGGGCAGACAGCAAACATCTAGGCTACTAACGGCCGAGCCCCACCCCCCGCCCATCTCTGTTTTTGTCCCCCCCTCTCCTCCCCCGACGACCACCGCCACCCGCCGTCGCCCCCGCCACCCACCGCCGCCCCCTTGCCCCTCCTCCCCTCGCCCCGTCGCCCCACCGTCCCA
>NC_041390.1:401245717-401265517 GCF_002162155.2 Triticum dicoccoides | reverse complement strand
GACCCCGACACGGCACCCCGACACCGACACGACACCCGACCCCCGACACCTCCCGAAAAGGTGTTCTTTGGCCTTCCAGAGGCCGACGGGGTCATATATTTGTGAATTATTAGTTAGGTCATATATTCTTCGATTTTGTTATGAAAAACATCATATATAATTCTGTTGACCGGGTAGTTTTAAATGTGCAGTTGTTTCATTGCTACGAGGTTTGGTGTTTGATGACCTCGTCGTGCGTCTGACGAGCTCTGCCCCTTCATTCGTGGGTGAGCACAAATGACATGTCCTCCTCCCCCATTAATTATTTGCTCTATTCCGATGAAACTTGATAGCTAGCTATATATGTGTCTTGAATCATCAGTATGCGTAACCAATATGTGTCTCCCGTTCGAAAGCGTCATAGTTATAAATATGCATGCATTTGCATATTTATAACCTTGATTCTTTCGAATTGTCCAACGCTATCCATGGACAGCCCGAGTATGTGTAGATTGGGTTCGTTTTCCCATATGCTTTGCTCCTGATCCGACGCATAAATTTTGTCTGTGCCTCCCCTGTTGTTCTCCGGGTACACATCCTCTCTGTTTATTGCTGAGACGTGTATCAGGAGAACAGCGGGGAGGTGCTGCCGAAATTTTGCGTCGGATCCGGAGCATAGCATGGGAAAATGAACCCAATCTACACATACACGGGTGGGATTAGGACCTATCATTACCTATTAGAGTGTAGGTTGCATGGTCGTAATAAAATTGACAAAGTAGATCAATTGATGAATATATACATGGTGAATTACATATATAATTGTTGTGTGCCCAGTAGCTCTAAAAGTCAAGATGAGTGACCGTGCGTGGATGTATACCAGTCACACTGGTCAGAACAAATGGAGCGCTGAATGGTTCACAAAAACCAAGGGGTTTGTGCAAGCCGCATTTGCAAATGGCCAGAAGAAAACCTGGTGCCCCTGTTTCCGGTGCGGCAATTGGGAAAAGAAGACAGAGGCTGAAATGGGCAAACACCTACAGAAGAGTGGTTTTACGCCCGATTATATGGTGTGGACATTTCATGGTGAGTCTGCCCAACGTGACCGAGCTGAGGTGGATCATCATCGCACCGACGAGCATGGTACCGGGATGGAAAGCATGGTGCAAGACTATGATGATGCTCGGGATCCGGACGAGGAGATGGAGGAATCTGCAAAGGCCTTCAATGAAATGTTGGAGTCTTCAAAATGTACGCTCCACGAGCACACTGAGCTTTGTCAGTTGGATGCCATCTCACAAGTAATGGCTCTGAAGGCTCAGTTCAACTTGGGCAGAGAATGCTATGACACAATTATGACAGTATTTGGACGCTTTCTACCCAAAGGCCATGTAATGCCTGCAAACCTGTACCAGTCGGACAAAATCCTCCGTGCACTGAAGATGCCCTATGAGAAGATACATGCCTGTGAGGAAGGATGTGCCTTATTTAGGATTGACTATGCGGACTTGAACTATTGTCCCATTTGCAAGTCTTCCAGGTATATTGTGGTAGACAACGGTATGGGTGAGAAGACACACACCAAAATCCCCGTTAGTGTTCTTCGGTATATGCCAATCGTACCAAGACTTCAACGTCTTTTCATGGTCGAAGAGACGGCCAGACAGATGACATGGCACAAAACAGGCAAAAGAACCGAACTAGATGCAGATGGGAATCTGATGATGGTACACACATCGGATGGTGTTGCATGGAAAAAGTTTGATGAATTACATGCTGACAAAGCGGCAGATCTGAGGCATCCTCGAGTCGGCATCAGCACGGATGGGTTCAGTGTGTTTGGTATGACGGCAGCCCAATACAATTGTTGGCCCGTATTTGTCTTTCCACTCAATCTCCCCTCCGGACAGATTATGCAAAGAAAGAACATTTTCCTGACGTTGATAATTCCAGGGCCCAACTATCCGGGGAAAAATATGAATGTGTACATGCAGCCGCTTAAGGACGAATTGCAAGAAGCCTGGGATAATGGGTTCAAGACATACGACGCCTTTAGCAAACGGAACTTCATAATGCGTGTCTGGTACATGTACTCGATGCATGACTTGCCGGCGTATGCGCTATTCGTTGGCTGGTGTGTGCATGGAAGGTTCCCATGCCCCACATTCAAGGGAGCTCTTGAGTTTCGTTGGCTTCAGGCCGGTCGCAAGTTTTCTTGCTTCGACATGCATAGAAAGTTCCTGGATCCTCGCCATAAGTTCAGGAAAGACAAGAAGAACTTCATCAGGGGTAGAGTTGTCAAAAACTCTGCACCACCTGCATTGACAGGCCAATAGACCCTGGATCAGTTAAACATTCTCGAGCCAGATCCACAACGTCCAGGGTACTTCAAGGGGTATAATACTAAGCACGCGTGGACTCACAAAACATGCTTATGGGATCTGCCTTACTTCAAAGACCTCCTTTGCCCACACAACATCGACGTGATGCACACTGAGAAGAATATTGCCGAGGCACTTTTTGGTACATTGTTCGGCATAGATGGGAAGTCAAAGGATAATACTAAGGCTAGAGTCGATCTGGAGGCGCTATGTGATAGGCCGTTAGAAAACATGAAAGAACCGAAAGGAAAGCAGAACTGGACGAAGCCAAAGGCATGGTTTAATCTTGGAAGGCTAGCTATGAGGGAAATTATCTTGTGGGTGCAACAGCAGTTGATGTTCCCCGATGGGTATGCAGCGAATCTAAAGAGGGGAGCGAATCTTGATAAACTGAAGATATTTGGTCTCAAGAGTCATGATTGGCACATATGGATTGAGCGGGTAATGCCGGCGATGTTGCGTGGCTTCATCCCTGAGGATGAATGGCTAGTACTGGCAGAACTCGGCTATTTCTTCCGTGTTCTTTGTGCGAAAGAACTATCGCCTGGCGTGCTAGAAGAAATGGAAGAGTTGGCGCCGGAGTTGATCTGCAAGTTAGAGAAGATCTTTCCACCAGGATTCTTCAATCCAATGCAGCATTTGATTTTGCATCTCCTGACCGAGGCAAGATTGGGGGGGCCTGTACAAAATCGTTGGTGCTACCCAACTGAGAGGATGCAGAAGACGCTTCGAGAAAAATGTAAAAATAAACGTAGAATTGAAGCATCGATGGCAGAGGCATTCATCACAGAGGAGGCGGCAAACTTCGTAACAGCGCACTACGAAGCCAAAAATCGTCATTTGCATAATCCGAAGCCTCGATACAATGCTGACGACCCTAAAAAGGGTGGATCCAACCTCAGCCTATTCAAAGGGAATCTCGCACCAGCTAGTGTTTCACATCCAGTATCTTTGGATAACGAAGAATGGCGGACCATTTTGTTTTATATCTTCAACAACCTGATAGAAGTGCGGCCGTACATCGAGTAAGTTGTCGGTACATTGTTTTGCAACTTCTATTTCCTTTGAACTGCTCTTATTCCTGGATATGTCATACAGTCGATACGTCGCCATATTCTCGGATGGAGCGGAGATCCAAAAGGATTCCGTCGAAGAGTGTGAGCTTCTCGCAAAGCAAGGAGGCGGCTATCCCGGTTTCATCTCTTGGTTCAAACAAACGGTAATTTCTATTAGACAATTTCATTTCATTCGCTAATTTGTGCGTAATGCAACAATCCTTTCATATTAAACTTGTAGGCTAATTCAGAGTCTATGGACGCCGAATTGAGACAAGTCGCTAATGGTTTTGACTATAAGGTCCGTTCATTTGACAAGTATGACATCAACGGGTATCACTTTCGTACATATGGCAAAGAGTATCTATGGCCAACCGAAAGTCTACAAATTCTTGTGTATCTGCTATAGGCGAAGGAGGTACCGAGTATTATGGGAGAGTTGAAGCAATTTATGAACTTCTGTTCTATGGTGAAAACCCACCGAATGTCGTAGTCTTCAAATGTTATTGGTTTTAGCCGAAGGAGACTAGAAGGACTCATGAACATATAGGGCTAGTTGGAATCAACCAAAGCACCCATTTAGATGTTCCTGATGTCTATATTACGGCTCAACATGCGACCCAAGTATTCTATCTACCGTGGGCCTGCCAAACTAATCCAAATCTGAAAGGTTGGGATGTCGTTTATGAAGTGCCGCCACGTGCTAGACTTTCTCCCCCAAAGGAAGAGGATTATGAACCTCACATTAACCCAGACACATATGAAGGAGAATTCTTCCAAGAGACACGTCTTTCCAAAAAGCGTTTCAAGAACCGCTATACTTCACCCCAAAACATTGAAGTAGACAGCGACAATGACTCCGACATCACCCCAGAGGAGGAACAAGAAGAGCCGGAACAAGAAGAGGTTACTGTTGTAGATGACCTGTCAATGCTTGACCGATTACGTCAAGGTGGCCTTGCACATGTTGATGCCAATGAACACTATGAGCCCATCATTGATTATAGTGATGATGATGATTATGCATTTATTGATGATACTGATTGAGCTTATTAGTAGTGTTAGGTATTCAATTTTTTTATGTTGTACTTGATGATGATACACTTAAGTGATATACATATTATTATTCATGTCGGTACTTTTTTTTACGTTGTACTAATTTCGTTTATTCTTTGTCATGGTAGGTGTTGAAAGATGGTGGGCGCTGGTCGGGAGCGCGCCGAGGCCCCTTCTTCGTCGGCGCGTGGTGCGAGGTCTTCCATTCCACACGCACCTCTCCGCCGAGCGTTGCTGGACAGTATGGCGACACCGTCGGGCCCTTCTTCGTCGACCGCGGTGCCCAGCAGGGGACGAGGTAAGAAGAAGAGAGGAGGTGGAGCACGTGGTCGCGGGAGAGGAGGTAGGGTGACTCTTACGGCGCCTTCCTTGCTGCTGCCCCCAGCTGTTTCACCCGAGCACGTGACTGCTAGGGTGGCCTCGTCTGAGGAGGAGGCTGCACGGACTCTGGTCCACGAGCCTCCGGTCCACGGGTCTTCGGCCCACGAGCCTCGGGTCGACGGGCCTTCGGCCCATGAGACTTGGGCCCACGAGACCCCGGAGGAGCACACGTCTTGATGGGGTAACTGGTCAGGTCAGCCTGAGGAGCCGAGTGGCCATGCTGATGATGGCGAGGAGCCGAGTGGCCATGCTGATGATGGCGGGGAGCCGACTGATGAGGAGGGGGAGGAGGGGGGCAACGTCTACCAGCATGGTGCTACACGGCTCCCGTCCGTGCCGGCGACCCGCGAGCAGAGGTGGTTGATTCTCCCTGATGGGGAGAGGTAAGTGCATTTAATCTTTTTGTACCTTCTGCATTCACGTTTCTTCAAATAACTGATGTGTTGGCCTTGTCATGTTGCAGGGGTCGGATCGGATGGATTGTTGGGAGGTGTTGGTTAATGCGTGGTGCTCAAAAGAATGGCTGGCCACCCACAAAGAGGCCAAGGACAAACGTGCCCAAATGGAAGGTGTGCCACACCACCAAGGCAGCTCCAACTTATTTTAGTACGGGCGGAACTGGGTATGTGGTTTGCTTCATGATTCATGCAATTCATTCATCATGCTAGCTTTAGCCCTTTAATTACTAATTTACTTTGTTTCTCTCTTTCAGGCACGCTACAATAAGGCGGATAAGGTGCCAGAGGTGTACGACCTGTATGCCATGGCCCACACTGGCCCTTACAAGAAAGTCAAGGCATTCTCTGTGTCTGACCTCGATGATCCAAAGAACTTCACCAACATCTCCGCCCATGACAAGCTCGTGCAATATAGAGATCAGGGGAAGGCGAGGAAAGGGGAGGACTTTAACCCGAGCCAGGGTCCCATTGATACAGAGCTGCTGATGATATCTGGTGGCGGGAGGTCCCATGGCTCCATAGCCATGGGAGATGGACTTATCCGTTGTCCTAGCACTCTCCCAGAGATCAAGGCGCGCCATTCAAGCTCCGCTCCTGAGATAAGGCCTCGTGAACAGCCAGTCCAACTCGCCTTCAAGGTTAGTTATACGTACTCAGCTATCTTTCTCCATTACATTGCGTGCGCTTCCATCAATGATTACAAATGGTCATGTGAGTGGTGTTGCAGGCTGCTATACAGAGTGAGAGAGATAGAACGGAGAAACTTCTGGCGGAGGCGGCGGAGAGGCAGCGGGAGTTGGAGGAGAGGACGACAAAGATGTTGGAGGAGGAGAGGGCACGGAATGACATGCAGGCAAGGGCCATGTACGAGCTCCTTGTGGTAAGTTTCTTCTGCAGATTACTTGCTAGTCTTAACATTTGAGTCTCATTACTAACTAGTATGACTCTGTTGTGAAAACCAAATGTGCAGTCTGTGTGCGAGAAGTCCGGTCAGACCGCTCCGCCGATGCCAGTGATTGCTCCTGGGAGCACGGTGAATTTAATTTGAATGGACATTACTTGTTAGTCTTAACATTTGAGTGTCATAATGCTAACGAGACATTGGAAATGATCTTTGGTGCAGCTTAACTCCAGAAACGCATCGCACGATCCTTCTCCAGCTACCGGCGCGAGCCAGCCCGCTCCTACACCTCCGTGATCACGGTAAGTTTCTCTAGTGTTTTGCTTAACAAATGCATAAAGACCTAGACTTAGCTTTATTTCCTCCAATATGCTTACCATAATGACCTAGAGTTAGCTTCTTTTCCTCCAAAATGACTTAATAAGCTTACTGACCTCATAAACCGTCCATTTTACCTAAGTTAGCTCTAAAACGATATGTACTTAGCTTACTTATGTCAAAAATTGCATAATTAACTTAGTTAGCTCATAAACGATCCATTTTACCTAAGTTAGCTCTAAAATGACTCATTTTACCTTAGTTAGTTTATAAGTGATCCAATTTATCCAAGTTAGCTCTAAAATGACCCATTTTACGTAGATTAGCTCCTAAATGATCCATTTACCTACGTTAGCTTTAAAATGACCCATTTCACCTAGGTTAGCTCCAAAATGACCCATTTCACCTAGGTTAGCTCCAAAATGACCCATCTTACCTAGGTTAGCTTATAAATGATCCAGTTTATCCAAGTTAGCTCTAAAATGACCCAATTTACCTAGAGTAGCTCCTAAACGATCCATTTCACCTAAGTTAGCTGAAAACGATCCATTTCACCTAAATTAGCTCTTGAATGATCCATTTCACCTAAGTTAGCTCAAAAATGACCCATTTCACCTTAGTTAGCTCAAAAACATGGCATTTCACCTTAGTTAGCTCATAAACGACCCATTTCAACTAAGTTAGCTCAAAAACGATCCATTTCACCTTAGTTAGCTCAAAAACGATCCATTTCACCTTAGTTAGCTCAAAAACGATCCATTTCACCTTAGCTCAAAAACGATGCCCTTCACCTTAGTTAGCTCATAAACGACCCATTTCAACTAAGTTAGCTCATAAATGATCCATTTCAACTAAGTTAGCTCATAAACAACCCATTTCAACTTAGTTAGCTCATAAATGATCCATTTAAACTAAGTTAGCTCATAAACAACCCATTTCAACTTAGTTAGCTCATATATGATCCATTTCACCTAAGTTAGCTCATAAATGACATATACTTCTTGTTCTAGTCTTCTTCTTGTTCTATTCACCTATTTCTAACTTTCTTATTTACCATTTTGCAGATTTCACGCACTTCATGGAAGCTAGCTTGCTATGATGGAGTGCTTGCTTTTTCTTTGCTAAAACTTTGCATTGTATCTAGCTTGCTATGATAGAACTTGCTATGTTGATGAAACTTTGCTATGTAATATGTATATGGAACAATGTGTATGGATGGAACTTGCTATGTTGATGAAACTTTGCTATGTAATATGTATATGGAATTATGTGCTGGATATGTGATATGTTTGCTGTTAAATATATCTATATATGTCATATATATTTGCTGTGAAAATTGTTAGATTAAAAAAATAGAAAAAAAGAGAAAATATGTAGGCTCTTTGCCGTCTGCCACCGATGGCAAAGGGCTCTTTGCCATCAGCAGCAGACGGCAAAGAGGCCACGTGGCAGGAAACTGTGCTTCCTGGGAGGCTGACCAATTTGGTCAGTTTGCCTACAGTGGCTGACGGCAAAGGCTTTGCCGTCCGCCGCGGATGGAAAAGAGTAAAAACTTTGCCTATAGTGGCGGACGGCAAAGGCCTGCCGTGTAGTGACGCCGGCTGACATCATTCGGCGGACGGCAAAGGCCTTCCGAAGTTTGCCGTCAGCGGCGGACGGCAAAGCCCTGCCGTTGACCACCTAACGGAGTAACAGCGCATTTATTGTCGTCTGCACTCTTTGCCGTCCGCTGCTGATGGCAAAGGCCCCTTTACCGTCAGCCGCCCGAAGCAGATGGCAAAGTACCTCTTTGCCGAACCTGACTTTGCCGTCACCTTTTGCCGTCCGCAGCAGACGGCAAAGACCTTTGCCGTCAGCCATCCATGCCTTTGCCGTCTGCCGTGGCAAATGGCAAAGTAGCTGATTCCTGTAGTGTTTGGTAGTAACTTGATCAGAAGTTTCATGATCATCATCATTAGCTTCCTCACTAATTGGTGTAGAAATCACCGGAACTGATTTCTGTGATGAACTACCTTCCAATAAGGGAGAAGGTGCAGTTACCTCATCAAGTTCTACTTTCCTCCCACTCACTTCTTTCGAGAGAAACTCCTTCTCTAGAAAGGATCCATTCTTAGCAAAAAATATCTTGCCTTCGGATCTGTGATAGAAGGTGTACCCAACAGTCTCCTTTGGGTATCCTATGAAGACACATTTCTCCGATTTGGCTTATTAGGTTGAAGCTTTCTTCACATAAGCATCGTAGCCCCAAACTTTAAGAAACGACAGCTTGGGTTTCTTGCCAAACCATAATTCATATGGTGTCGTCTCAACGGTTTTTTCTGGTGCCCTATTTAACGTGAATATAGCCATCTCTAAATCATAACCCCAAAACGATAGCGGTAAATCAGTAAGAGACATCATAGATCACACTATATCTAATAAAAGTGTGGTTACGACGTTCAGACACACCATTACGCTGCGGTGTTTCAGGTGGCGTGAATTGCGAAACTATTCCGCATTGTTTCAAATGAAGACCAAACTCATAACTCAAATATTCACCTCCACGATCAGATCGTAGAAACTTAATTTTCTTGTTACGATGATTTTCCACTTCACTCTGAAATTCTTTAAACTTTTCAAATGTTTTAGACTTATGTTTCATCAAGTAGATATACCCATATATGCTCAAATCATCTGTGAAGGTCAGAAAATAATGATACCCGCCACGAGCATCAACACTCCTCGAACCACATACATCAGTATGTATTATTTCCAATAAGTCTGTTGCTCGTTCCGTTGTTCCGGAGAATGAAGTCTTAGTCATATTGCCCGTGAGGCATGGTTCACAAGCATCAAGTGATTCATAATCAAGTGATTCCAAAAGCCCATCAGCATGGAGTTTTTTTATGCGCTTTACACGAATATGACCTAAATGGAAGTGCCACAAATAAGTTGCACTATCATTATTAAACTTATAACTTTTGGCTTCAATACTATGAATATGTGTATCACTACTATTGAGATCCAATAAAAATAGACCACTCATTAAGGGTGCATGACCATAAAAGATATTACTCATATAAATAGAACAATGTTATTCTCTGATTTAAATGAATAACCGTCTCACATCAAACAAGATCCAGATATAACGTTCATGCTTAACGCTGGCACCAAATAACAATTACTAATCCCAAAGGTGGATGTAGAGGTAACGTGCCGACCGCGATCACATCGACTTTGGAACCATTTCCCACACGCATCGTCACCTCGTCCTTAGCCAATCTTCGCTTAACCCGTAGCTCCGGTTTCGAGTTGCAAATATTAGCAACAGAACCAGTATCAAATACCCAGGCGCTACTGCGAGCATTAGTAAGGTACACATCAATAACATGTATATCAAATATACCTTTCACTTTGCCATCCTTCTTATCCGCCAAATACTTGGGGCAGTTCCACTTCCAGTGACCAGTCCCTTTGCAGTAGAAGCACTTAGTCTCAGGCTTAGGTCCAGACTTTGGCTTCTTCACTTGAGCAGCAACTTGCTTGCTATTCTTCTTGAAGTTCCCTTTCTTCCCTTTGCCCTTCTTCTTGAAACTAGTGGTCTCATTGACCATAAACACTTGATGCTTCTTCTTGATTTCTACCTCCGCGGCCTTTAGCATTGCGAAGAGCTCGGGAATTGTCTTATTAATCCCTTGCATATTATAGTTCATCACAAAGCTTTTGTCGCTTGGTGGCAGTGATTGAAGAACTCTGTCAATGACACTATCATCAGGAAGATTAACTCCCAGTTGAGTCAAGTGGTTGTGGTACCCAGACATTCTGAGTATATGTTCACTGACAGAACTACTCTCCTCCATTTTACAGCTGTAGAACTTATTATTGACTTCATATCTCTCAATTCGGGCATTTGCTTGAAATATTAACTTCAACTCCTGGAACATCTCATATGCTCCATGACGTTCAAAACGTTGTTGAAGTCTCGATTCTAAGCCATAAAGCATGGCACACTGAACTATCGAGTAGTCATCCACTACAGGAATCAGCTACTTTGCCATCTGCCACATCAGACGGCAAAGGCATGGATGGCTGACGGCAAAGGTCTTTGCTGTCTGTCGCGGATGGCAAAAGGGGACGGCAAAGTAAGGTTCGACAAAGAGCTACTTTACCGTCTGCTTCGGGCGGCTGACGGCAAAGGGGCCTTTGCCATCAGCAGTGGACGGCAAAGAGTGCAGACGGCAATAAATGCGTTGTTACTCTGTTAGGTGGTTAACGATAGGGCTTTGCCATCCGTCGCCGACGGCAAACTTCAGAAGGCCTTTGTCGTCCGTCGAATGATGTTAGCCGACGTCACTACACGACAGGCCTTTGCCGTCCGCCACTGTAGGCAAAGTTTTTACTCTTTACCGTCCGCGGCGGACAGCAAAGCCTTTGCCGTCAGCCACTGTAGGCAAACTGACCAAATTGGTCAGCCTCCCAGGAAGCACAGTTTCCTGCCACGTGGCCTCTTTGCCGTCCGCTGCTGATGGCAAAGAGCCCTTAGCCGTCGGTGGCAGACGGCAAAGAGCCTACATATTGTCTCTTTTTTTCTGTTTTTTTAATCCAACAATTTTCACAGCAAATATATATGACATATATAGATATATTTAACAACAAACATATCACATATCCAGCACATAATTCCATATACATATTACATAGCAAAGTTTCATCAACATAGCAAGTTCCATCAAGTTCCATCCATACACATTGTTCCATATACATATTACATAGCAAAGTTTCATCAACATAGCAAGTTCTATCATAGCTAGCTAGATACAATGCAAAGTTTTAGCAAAGAAAAAGCAAGCACTCCATCATAGCAAGCTAGCTTCCATGAAGTGAGTGAAATCTGCAAAATGGTAAATAAGAAAGTTAGAAATAGGTGAATAGAACAAGAAGAAGACTAGAACAAGAAGTATATGTCATTCATGAGCTAACTTAGGTGAAATGGATCAGATATGAGCTAACTAAGTTGAAATGGGTTGTTTATGAGCTAACTTAGTTGAAATGGATCATTTATGAGCTAACTTAGTTGAAATGGGTCGTTTATGAGCTAACTAAGGTGAAGGGCATCATTTTTGAGCTAACTAAGGTGAAATGGATCGTTTTTGAGCTAACTAAGGTGAAATGGATCGTTTTTGAGCTAACTAAGGTGAAATGGATCGTTCATGAGCTAACTAAGGTGAAATGGATCATTTTTGAGCTAACTTAGGTGAAATGGATCATTTATGAGCTAACTTAGGTGAAATGGATCATTTATGAGCTAGCTTAGTTGAAATGGGTCGTTTATGAGCTAACTAAGGTGAAATGGATCGTTTTTGAGCTAACTAAGGTGAAATGGATCGTTTTTTAGCTAACTTAGGTGAAATGGATCATTTATGAGCTAACTTAGTTGAAATGGGTCGTTTATGAGCTAACTAAGGTGAAATGCCACATTTTTGAGCTAACTAAGGTGAAATGGATCGTTTTTGAGCTAACTTAGGTGAAATGGATCATTTAAGAGCTAATGTAGGTGAAATGGATCGTTTTTAGCTAACTTAGGTGAAATGGATCGTTTAGGAGCTACTCTAGGTAAATTGGGTCATTTTAGAGCTAACTTGGATAAACTGGATCATTTATAAGCTAAACTAGGTAAGATGGGTCATTTTGGAGCTAACCTAGGTGAAATGGGTCATTTTGGAGCAAACCTAGGTGAAATGGGTCATTTTAAAGCTAACGTAGGTAAAATGGATCATTTAGGAGCTAATCTACGTAAAATGGGTCATTTTAGAGCTAACTTGGATAAATTGGATCACTTATAAGCTAACTAAGGTAAAATGAGTCATTTTAGAGCTAACTTAGGTAAAATGGATTGTTTATGAGCTAACTAAGTTAATTATGCAATTTTTGACATAAGTAAGCTAAGTACATATCGTTTTAGAGCTAACTTGGGTAAAATGGATGGTTTATGAGGTCAGTAAGCTTATTAAGTCATTTTGGAGGAAAAGAAGCTAACTCTAGGTCATTATGGTAAGCATATTGGAGGAAATAAAGCTAAGTCTAGGTCTTTATGCATTTGTTAAGCAAAACACTAGAGAAACTTACCGTGATCACGGAGGTGTAGGAGCGGGCTGGCTCGCGCCGATAGCTGGAGAAGGATCATGTGATGCGTTTCTGGAGTTAAGTTGCACCAAAGATCATTTCCAATGTCTCGTTAGCATTATGACACTCAAATGTTAAGACTAGCAAGTAATGTCCATTCAAATTAAACTCACCGTGCTCCCAGGAGCAATCACTGGCATCGGCGGAGCGGTCTGACCGGACTTCTCGCACACAGACTGCACATTTGGTTTTCACAACAGAGTCATACTAGTTAGTAATGAGACTCAAATGTTAAGACTAGCAAGTAATCTGCAGAAGAAACTTACCATAAGGAGCTCGTACATGGCCCTTGCCTGCATGTCATTCCGTGCCCTCTCCTCCTCCAACATCTTTGTCGTCCTCTCCTCCAACTCCCGCTGCCTCTCTGCCGCCTCCGCCAGAAGTTTCTCCGTTCTATCTCTCTCACTCTGTATAGCAGCCTGCAACACCACTCACATGACCATTTGTAATCATTGATGGAAGTGCACACAATGTAATGGAGAAAGATAGCTGAGTACATATAACTAACCTTGAAGGCGAGTTGGACTGGCCGTTCACGAGGCCTTATCTCAGGAGCGGAGCTCGACTGGCGCGCCTTGATCTCTGGGAGAGTGCTAGGAGAACGAATAAGTCCATCTCCCATGGCTATGGAGCCATGGGACCTCCCGCCACCAGATATCATTAGCAGCTCTGTATCAATGGGACCCTGGCTCGGGTTAAAGTCCTCCCCTTTCCTTGCCTTCCCCTGATCTCTATATTGCACGAGCTTGTCGTGGGCAGAGATGTTGGTGAAGTTCTTTGGATCATCGAGGTCAGACGCAGAGAATGCCTTGACTTTCTTGTAAGGGCCAGTGTGGGCCATGGCATACAGGTCGTACACCTCTGGCACCTTATCCGCCATATTGTAGCGTGCCTGAAAGAGAGAAACAAAGTAAATTAGTAATTAAAGGGCTAAAGCTAGCATGATGAATGAATTGCATGAATCATGAAGCAAACCACATACCCAGTTCCGCCCGTACTGAAATAAGTTGTAGCTGCCTTGGTGGTGTGGCACACCTTCCATTTGGGCACGTTTGTCCTTGGCCTCTTTGTGGGTGGCCAGCCATTCTTTTGAGCACCACGCATTGACCAACACCTCCCAACAATCCATCCGATCCGCACACCATCTCGGAGGGGCCTAAGTTAGCAAATAGAAACTTGAGTGCTACGCTATGAATTACTAAATGAAGGAAGTAAGTACAAGCCCTTAAGAATTACCTTCGTGTACTTCTCCTTACTCAAGAACTTATCGCGACACTCCTGCTTGGGCTTCTTGATACCACGCCTGGCGTAGTAGTCTCGAACAGCCTGCACCCGAACATCATGCCGTAAGTTCTGAAGTAGGCGCTTGCACTCCTTGTGGATAACATAAGTTGCCTCCTCCTCGTATCCATCCTCACACCTGTAGAATGTCTGCAATCAAATGAGATAATATTGATTAGTACAATTAATAACTAGCTAGTTGAAGATTTTTAGTTGTGTAAAGGAGCAATTACCCAGAACTTTCTGATCACCACGTCTGCCCTCGTCTTGCACAAGACACCATCGATAATCTCACCCAGCGGGGCCGGGGCAGCCATATAGTGCTCCCAAGTCAATCCAACCTCTGGAAGCCGACCCTCACCAGGCAACGTGACAAACCCCGGGAAGTTTTGCCGAATCAGAACTCCAAGGACGGAGTTGGGCCGGCGGACACTTTCATGGTGGTCCCAACCCCTGCAGCATGACAAGGCCAACACATCAGTTATTTGAAGAAACGTGAATGCAGAAGGTACAAAAAGATTAAATGCACTTACCTCTCCCCATCAGGGAAAATCAACCACCTCTGCTCGCGGGTCGCCGGCACGTACGAGAGCCGTGTAGCACCACGCTGGTAGACGTTGCCCCCCTCCTCCCCCTCCTCATCAGTCGGCTCTCCCCGCCATCATCAACATGGCCACTCGGCTCCCCGCCATCATCAGCATGGCCACTCAGCTCCTCAGGCTGACCCGACCAGTTACCCCATCCAGACGTGTGCTCCTCCGGGGTCTCGTGGGCCGAAGGCCCGTCGACCCAAGGCTCGTGGGCCAAAGACCCGTGGACCGGAGGCTCGTGGACCGGAGTCCGTGCAGCCTCCTCCTCCGACAAGGCCACCCTAGCAGTCACGTGCTCGGGTGAAACAGCTGGGAGCGGCGGCGAGGAAGGCGCCGTAAGAGTCACCCTACCTCCTCTCCCGCGACCACGTGCTCCACCTCCTCTCTTCTTCTTACCTCGTCCCTGCTGGGCACCACGGTTGATGAAGAAGGGCCCGACGGTGTCGCCATACTGTCCAGCAACGCTCGGCGGAGAGGTGCGTGTGGAATGGAAGACCTCGCACCACGCGCCGACGAAGAAGGGGCCTCGGCACGCTCCCGACCAGCGCCCACCATCTTTCAACACCTACCATGACAAAGAATAAACGAAATTAGTACAACATAAAAAAAAGTACCGACATGAATAATAATATGTATATCACTTAAATGTATCATCATCAAGTACAACATAAAAAAATTGAATACCTGACACTACTAATAATCTCGATCAGTATCATCAATAAATGCATAATCATCATCATCACTATAATCAATGATGGGCTCATAGGGTTCATTGGCATCAACATGTGCAAGGCCACCTTGACGTAATCGGTCAAGCATTGACAGGTCATCCGCAATAGTAACCTCTTCTTGTTCCGGCTCTTCTTGTTCCTCCTCTGGGGTGATGTCGGATTCATTGTCGCTGTCTACTTCAATGTTTTGGGGTGAAGTATAGCGGTTCTTGAAACGCTTCTTGGAAAGACGTGTCTCTTGGAAGAATTCTCCTTCATATGTGTCTGGGTTAATGTGAGGTTCATAATCCTCTTCCTTTGGGGGAGAAAGTCTAGCACGTGGCGGCACTTCATAAACGACATCCCAACCTTTCAGATTTGGATTAGTTTGGCAGGCCCTCGGTAGATAGAATACTTGGGTCGCCTGTTGAGCCGTAATATAGACATCAGGAACATCTAAATGGGTGCTTTGGTTGATTCCAACTAGCCCTATATGTTCATGAGTCCTTCTAGTCTCCTTCAGCTAAAACCAATAACATTTGAAGACTACGACATTCGGTGGGTTTTCACCATAGAACAGAAGTTCATAAATTGCTTCAACTCTCCCATAATACTCGGTACCTCCTTCGCCGATAGCAGATACACAACAATTTGTAGACTTTTGGTCGGCCATAGATAGCTCTTTGCCATAGGTACGAAAGTGATACCGTTGATGTCGTACTTGTCAAAACCATTAGCGACTTGTCTCAATTCGGCATCCATAGACTCTGAATTAGCCTACAAGTTTAATATGAAAGGATTGTTGCATTACGCACAAATTAGCGAATGAAATGAAATTGTCTAATAGAAATTACCGTTTGTTTGAACCAAGAGATGAAATCGGGATAGCCGCCTCCTTGCTTTGCGAGAAGCTCATACTCTTCGACGGAATCCTTTGGATCTCCGCTCCATACGAGAATATGGCGACGTATCGACTGTATGACATATCCAGGAATAAGAGCAGTTCAAAGGAAACAGAAGTTGCGAAACAATGTACCGAGAACTTACTCGATGTACGGCCGCACTTCTATCAGGTTGTTGAAGATATACAACGAAATGGTCTGCCATTCTTCGTTATCCAAAGATACTGGATGTGGAACACTAGCTGGTGCGAGATTCCCTTTGAATAGGCTGAGGTTGGATCCACCCTTTTTAGGGTCGTCAGCATTGTACCGAGGCTTCGGATTATGCAAATGACGATTTTTGGCTTCGTAGTGCGCTGTTACGAAGTTTGCCGCCTCCTCTGTGATGAATGCCTCAGCCATCGATGCTTCAATTCTATGTTTATTTTTACATTTTTCTTGGAGTGTCTTCTGCATCCTCTCAGTTGGGTAGCACCAACGATTTTGCACGCCCCCCCCCCCCCAATCTTGCCTCGGTCGGGAGATGCAAAATCAAATGCTGCATTGGATTAAAGAAGCCCAGTGGAAAGATCTTCTCTAACTTGCAGATCAACTCTAGCGCCCATTTCTTCTAGCACGCCAGGCGATAGTTCTTTCGCACAAAGAACATGGAAGAAATAGCTGAGTTCTGCCAGTACTATCCATTCATCCTCAGGGATGAAGCCACGCAACATCACCGGCATTACCCGCTCAATCCATATGTACCAATCATGACTCTTGCGACCAAATATCTTCAGTTTATCAAGATTCGCTCCCCTCTTTAGATTCGCTGCATACCCATCGGGGAACATCAACTGCTGTTGCACCCACAAGATAATTTCCCTCATAGCTGGCCTTCCAAGATTGAACCATGCCTTTGGCTTCGTCCAGTTCTGCTTTCCTTTTGGTTCTTTCATGTTTTGTAACGGCCTATCACATAGCGCCTCCAGATCGACTCTAGCCTTACTATTATCCTTTGACTTCCCATATATGCCAAACAATGTACAAAAAAGTGCCTCGGCGATATTCTTCTCAGTGTGCATCACGTCAATGTTGTGTGGGCAAAGGAGGTCTTTGAAGTAAGGCAGATCCCATAAGCATGTTTTGTGAGTCCATGCGTGCTTAGTATTATACCCCTTGAAGTACCCTGGACGTTGTGGATCAGGCTCGAGAGCGTTTAACTGATCCAGGGTCTGTTAGCCTGTCAATGCAGGTGGTGCAGTGTTTTTGACAACTCTACCCCTGATGAAGTTCTTCTTGTCTTTCCTGAACTTATGGCGAGGATCCAGGAACTGTCTATGCATGTCGAAGCAAGAAAACTTGCGACCGGCCTGAAGCCAACAAAACTCAAGAGCTCCCTTGCATGTGGGGCATGGGAACCTTCCATGCACACACCAGCCAACGAATAGCGCATATGCCGGCAAGTCATGCATCGAGTACATGTACCAGACACGCATTATGAAGTTCCATTTCCTAAAGGTGTCGTATGTCTTGAACCCATTATCCCAGGCTTCTTGCAATTCGTCCTTAAGCGGCTGCATGTACACATTCATATTTTTCCCCGGATAGTTGGGCCCTGGAATTATCAATGTCAGGAAAATGTTCTTTCTTTGCATAATCTGTCCGGGGGGAGATTGAGTGGAAAGACAAATACGGGCCAACAACTGTATTGGGTTGCCGTCATACCAAACACACTAAACCCATCCGTGCTGATGCCGACTCGAGGATGCCTCAGATCTGCCGCTTTATCAGCATGTAATTCATCAAACTTTTTCCACGCAACACCATCCGATGTGTGTACCATCACCAGATTCCCATCTGCATCTAGTTCGGTTCTTTTGCCTGTTTTGTGCCATGTCATCTGTCTGGCCATCTCTTCGACCATGAAAAGACGTTGAAGTCTTGGTACGATTGGCATATACCGAAGAACACTAACGGGGATTTTGGTCTGTGTCTTCTCACCCATACCGTTGTCTACCACAATATACCTGGAAGACTTGCAAATGGGACAATAGTTCAAGTCCGCATAGTCAAGCCTAAATAAGGCACATCCTTCCTCATAGGCATGTATCTTCTCATAGGGCATCTTCAGTGCACGGAGGATTTTGTCCGACTGGTACAGGTTTGCAGGCATTACATGGCCTTTGGGTAGAAAGCGTCCAAATACTGTCATAATTGCGTCATAGCATTCTCTGCCCAAGTTGAACTGAGCCTTCAGAGCCATTACTTGTGAGATGGCATCCAACTGACAAAGCTCAGTGTGCTCGTGGAGCGGACGTTTTGAAGACTCCAACATTTCATTGAAGGCCTTTGCAGATTGCTCCATCTCCTCGTCCGGATCCCGAGCATCATCATAGTCTTGCACCATGTTTTCCATCCCGGTACCATGCTCGTCGGTGCGACGACGATCCACCTCAGCTCGGTCACGTTGGGCAGACTCAACATGAAATGTCCACACCGTATAATCGGGCGTAAAACCACTCTTCTGTAGGTGTTTGGCCATTTCAGCCTCTGTCTTCTTTTCCCAATTGCCGCACCAGAAACAGGGGCACCAGGTTTTCTTCTGGCCATTTGCAAATGCGGCTTGCACAAACCCCTTGGTTTTTGTGAACCATTCAGCGCTCCATTTGTTCTGACCAGTGTGACCGGTATACATCCACGCACGGTCACTCATCTTGACTTTCAGAGCTACTGGACACACAACAATTATATATGTAATTCACCATGTATATATTCATCAGTTGATCTACTTTGTCAATTTTATTACGTCCATGGAACCTACACTCTAATAGGTAATGATAGGTCCTAATCCCACCAGTGTATTTGTAGATTGGGTTCATTTTCCCATGCTATGCTCCGGATCCGACGCAAAATTTTGGCAGCACCTCCCCGCTGTTCTCCTGATACACGTCTCTGCAATAAACAGAGAGGATGTGTACCCGGAGAACAACAGGGGAGGCACTGACGAAATTTATGCGTCGGATCCGGAGCAAAGCATATGGGAAAACGAACCCAATCTACACATACTCAGGCTGTCCAAGGATAGCGTTGGTCAATTCGAAAGAATCAAGGTTGTAAATATGCAAATGCATGCATATTTATAACTATGACACTTTCGAACGGGAGACACATATTGGTTACGCATACTGATGATTCAAGACACATATGTAGCTAGCTATCAAGTTTCATCGGAATAGATCAAATAATTAATGGGGGAGGAGGACATGTCATTTGTGCTCACCCACAAATGAAGGGGCAGAGCTCGTCAAACGCACGGCGAGGTCGTCGAACACCAAACCTCGCAGCGATGAAACAACTGCACATTTAAAACTACCCGATCATCACAATTAGATATGATGTTTTTCATAACAAAATCGAAAAATATATGACCTAACTAATAATTCACAAATATATGACCCCGTTGGCCTCTCTAAGGCCAAAGAACACCTTTTTGGGAGGTGTCGGGGGTCAGGGTGTCGTGTCGGTGTCGGGGTGCCGTGTCGGGGTCGGGGTGCTGTTTCGGGGTCGGGGTGTCGTGTCGGTGTCGGGGTAGTGCCGTGTCAGGGTCGGGGTGCTGTTTCAGGGTCGGGGTGTGGTGTCGGGGTCGG
>NC_041390.1:401242482-401244985 GCF_002162155.2 Triticum dicoccoides | reverse complement strand
GGCGACGGGGCGGGGGCGGTGGGGCGGCGTGCGGGGTGGTGGGGCGACGGGGCGGCGGCGAGTGCTGGGGGCGGCGGCGCGCGTGTGAAGAAGAGAAAGAGAGAGAGGGGGCGAGGGGGGCGCGGCCGTTAACGTTAGTGGGGCCCCTCCCTCTTTGCCATCCGCCCCCCTTTGTCGTCCACTTATTTTCTCTTTGGCAAATGCTAGCGAACGGCAAAGAGGGGGGGCCGTTAGGTTTTTTTTAAGCAGCTCGTTAGCGGGGCCCCCTTCCTCTTTGCCGTCCGCTGGACGGCAAAGAACTGGCTGATGGCAAATTAGGTCTTTGCCATCAGCCAGTTCTTTGCCGTCTGCTTTTTGGTAGCTGATGGCAAAGAGCTTCTTTGCCATCCGCTAGCTGACGGCAAAGAGCTGGCAGATGGCAAAGTACCTGATTCCAGTAGTGATCATAACATCTGGTGTTGCTCCTGCAGCAGGTTTGGCACCCAACGGTGCTTCTAGGACGTAATTCTTGTGTGCATCAATGAGGATAATCCTCAAGTTACGGACCCAATCCGTGTAGTTGCTACCGTCATCTTTCAACTTAGCTTTCTCTAGGAACGCATTAAAATTCAATGGAACAACAACACGGGCCATTTATCTACAACAACATAGACATGCAAAATACTATCAAGTACTAAGTTCATGATAAATTAAAGTTCAATTAATCATATCACTTAAGAACTCCCACTTAGATAGACATCCCTCTAGTCATCTAAATGATCACGTGATCAATATCAACTAAACCATGTCCGATCATCACGTGAGATGGACAAGTTTTCAATGGTGAACATCACTATGTTGATCATATCTACTATATGATTCACGCTCGACCTTTCGGTCTCAGTGTTCCAAGGCCATATCTGCATATGCTAGGCTCGTCAAGTTTAACCTTGGTATTCTGTGTGCAAAACTGGCTTGCACCCATTGTATGTGAACATAGAGCTTATCACACCCGATCATCACGTGGTGTCTCGGCATGAAGAACTATAGCAACGGTGCATACTCAGGGAGAACACTTATACCTTGAAATTTAGTGAGAGATCATCTTATAATGCTACCACCGTACTAAGCAAAATAAGATGCATAAAAGATAAACATCACATGCAATCAATATAAATGATATGATATGGCCATCATCATCTTGTGCCTTTGATCTCCATCTCCAAAGCACCGTTATGATCACCATCGTCACCGGCTTGACACCTTGATCTCCATCATAGCATCATTGTTGTCTCGCCAACTATTGCTTCCACGACTATGGCTACCACTTAGTGATAAAGTAAAGCAATTACATGGCGATTGCATTTCATACAATAAAGCGACAACCATATGGCTCATGTCAGTTGCCGATAACTTTGTTACAAAACATGATCATCTCATACAACAATTTATATAATCACGTCTTGACCATATCACATCACAACATGCCCTGCAAAACCAAGTTAGACGTCCTCTACTTTGTTGTTGCAAGTTTTACGTGGATGCTACGGGCTTAGCAAGAACCGTTCTTACCTACGCATGAAAAACCACAATGATTTTTCGTCAAGTGTGTTGTTTTAACCTTCAACAAGGACCGGGTGTAGTCACACTCAATTCAACTAAAGCTGGAGAAACATACACCCACTAGCCACCTGTGTGTGAAGCACGTCGGTAGAACCAGTCTCATGAACGCGGTCATGTAATGTCGGTCTAGCCCGCTTCATCCAACAATATTGCCAAATCAAAGTATGACATGCTGGTGAGCAGTATGACTATTATCGCCCACAACTCTTTTTGTTTTACTCATGCATATAACATCTACGCATAGACCTGGCTCGGATGCCACTGTTGGGGAACCCAGTATTTCAAAAAAATCCTACGATCACGCAAGATCTATCTAGGAGATGCATACCAGTGAGAGGGGAGAGTGTGTCTATGTACCCTCGTAGACCGAAAGAGGAAGCGTTAAGCAACGCGGTTGATGTAGTCGAATGTCTTCACGATACAACTGATCAAGTACCGATCGTACGACACCTCCGCGATCTACACAGGTTCAGCTCAGTGACGTCCCTCGAACTCTTGATCCAGCTGAGGCCGAGGGAGAGTTTCGTCAGCACGACGGCATGGTGACAGTGATGATGAAGTTACCGGCGCAGGGCTTCGCCTAAGCACTGCAACGATATGACTGAGGTGTGTTTCTGTGGAGGGGGCACCGCACACGGCTAAGAGAAACTTTTGTGTGCCTTTGGGGTGCCTCCCTCCCACGTATATAAAGCGAGGAGGGAGGAGGAGGCAGGCCAAGGGGAGGAGGCGCGCCAAGGGGGGGCAATCCTACTCCAAGTAGGATTCGGCCCCCCTTTGCTATTCCAACAAGGGGAAGGGGGAAGGTGAGGAAGGAGAGAAGGAAAGGGGGGCAGACCCCCCTAGTCCAATTCGGTTTGGGCTAGGGGGCATGCGCCCTGCGTTGGCCTGCCTCCTCTCTTCC
>NC_041390.1:401204061-401242189 GCF_002162155.2 Triticum dicoccoides | reverse complement strand
CCGGAAAATACCCGATACACCTCGGAACTGTTCCGGTGTCCGAATATAGTCTTCCAATGTATCAATCTTTACGTCTCGACCATTTCAAGACTCCTCATCATGTCCGTGATCTCATCTGGGACTCTAAACTACCTTCGGTACAACAAAACATATAAACTCATAATACCGATCGTCATCGAACGTTAAGTGTGCGGACCCTACGGGTTCGAGAACTATGTAGACATGACCGAGACTCATCTCCGGTCAATAACCAATAGAGGAACCTGGATGCTCATATTGGCTCCCACTTATTCTACGAAGATCTTTACCGGTTAAACCGCATAACAACATACGTTGTTCCCTTTGTCATCCGTATGTTACTTGCCCGAGATTTGATCATCGATATCATCATACCTAGTTCAATCTCGTCACGGGCAAGTATCTTTACTCGTTACGTAATGCATCATCATGCAACTAACTCATTAGTCACATTGCTTCCAAGGCTTATAGTGATGTGCATTACTGAGAGGGCCCGGAGATACCTCTCCGACAATCGGAGTGACAAATCCTAATCTCGATCTATGCCAACTAAACAAACACCATTGGAGACACATGTAGAGCATCTTTATAATCACCCAGTTACATTGTGATGTTTGATAGCACACTAAGTGTTCCTCTGGTATTCGGGAGTTGCATAATCTCATAGTCATAGGAACATGTATAAGTCATGAAGAAAGCAATAGCAATAAACTAAACGATCATAGTGCTAAGCTAACGGATGGGTCTAGTCCATCACATCATTCTCTAATGATGTGATCCCGTTCATCAAATGACAACACATGTCCATGGCTAGGAAACTTAACCATCTTTGACTAATAAGCTAGTCAAGTAGAGTCATACTAGGGACACTCTGTTTGCCTATCTATTCACACATGTACTAAGTTTTCATTTAATACAATTCTAGCATGAAAAATAAACATTTATCATGATATAAGGAAATATAAATAACAACTTTAGTATTGCCTGTAGGGCATATTTCCTTCATTGTATTGATTCACTTGATATATGTTTTGACACTTGTAAGGGCATTTCTTGCCTTAGACTTTTGGTGATGATGACAACACATGTGTGGGCTAATTGTGCACCATAGTTTTCTCAGGTACACATTGAGTGGCGCAAGACGTTTAGGCCTTCCCTCTATGCGGAAAAGATCGTAGACGGAGTGTCCGGCGTTTTTATTCCTTGGGTCGTAGGATATTTGTACTATTAAGAGGGAATCCACATCAGAAGGTATTGGGTGAATCTCGTCACGTACAAATTCTCTGCACCCACCAAATACCCTCCATTCGAGGAGAGAGAGGCTTCCCTTTGTCCCCTGCCCTGTGCAGTTCTAACCATGGCGGTAGTACCGTTCCATTGAGCGGTTGTACCGCTGGCCGGTAGTTCCGGTCTTACCACCACTCTAAGTACCACTCAGGGGTGACTCCCTTCTGTACTGGGTATGGTGGTAGACCAGTGGTGGAACGGAAGTTCTAGTTTGTCTTGACAAACTGGTACTACCGGTGTTCAGGGCGGTAGTACCGCCTCGGACTCCACCATCCAGGGACTGCTGGCCCAGCGGTAGCTCCAGCCTAACCACCGCTCTATCTAGCGGCCTAAGGTGTAAACCTTCTGGATGAGATGTGATACGTCTCCATCGTATCTACTTTTCCAAACAATTTTGCCCTTGTTTTGGACTCTAACTTGCATGATTTGAATGGAACTAACCCGGACTGACGTTGTTTTCAGCAGAGTTGCCATGGTGTTATTTATGTGCAGAAACAAAAGTTCTCAGAATGACCTGAAACTTCACGGAACATCTTTTTGGAAATAATAAAAAATCCTTTCAAAAGATGAAGACCAGGGGGGCCACACCCTAGCCACGAGGTTGGGGGCGCGCCTGCCCCCCTGGGCGCGCCCCCTACCACGTGGGCCCCCTGGAGCTCCTCCGACCTCAACTCCAACTCTATATATTTGCTTTCGGGGAGAAAAAATAAGGGAGAAGGATTCATCGTGTTTTACGATATGGAGCCGCCGCCAAGCCCTAAAACCTCTCGAGAGGGATGATCTAGAGTCCGTTCGGGGCTCCGGAGAGGGGAATCCATCGCCATCGTCAACCTTCCTCCATCACCAATTTCATGATGCTCACCGCCGTGCGTGAGTAATTCCATCGTAGGCTTGCTGGACGGTGATGGGTTGGATGAGATTTATCATGTAATCGAGTTAGTTTTGTTAGGGTTTGATCCCTATTATCCACTATGTTCTGAGATTGATGTTGCTATGACTTTGCTATGCTTAATGCTTGTCACTAGGGCCCGACTGCCATGATTTCAGATCTGAACCTATTATGTTTTCATCAATATATGAGAGTTCTTGATCCTATCTTGCAAGTCTATAGTCACCTACTATGTGTTATGATCTGGCAACCCCGAAGTGACAGTAATCGGGACCACTCCCGGTGATGACTGTAGTTTGAGGAGTTCATGTATTCACTATGTGTTAATGCTTTGGTCCGGTACTATATTAAAAGGATGCCTTAATATCCCTTAGTTTCCATTAGGACCCCGCTGCAACGGGAGGGTAGGACAAAAGATGTCATGCAAGTTCTTTTCCATAAGCACGTATGACTATATTCGGAATACATGCCTACATTACATTGATCAATTGGAGCTAGTTCTTTGTCACCCTATGTTATGACTGTTATATGATGAAGCACATCCGGCATAATTCTCTAACACCGATCCATTGCCTACGAGCTTCCCATATATTGTTCTTTGCTTATTTACTTTTCCGTTGCTATTGTTACAATCACTACAAAATACCAAAAACATTAATTTTGCTATCATTACCTTTTGCTACCGTTACCACTACTATCATATTACTTTGCTACTAAACACTTTGCTACAGATATTAAGTTTCCAGGTGTGGTTGAATTGACAACTCAGCTGCTAATACTTGAGAATATTCTTTGGCTCCCCTTGTGTTGAATCAATAAATTTGGGTTGAATACTCTACCCTCGAAAACTGTTGTGATCCCCTATACTTGTGGGTTATCAAGACTATTTTCTGGCGCCGTTGCCAGGGGGCATAGCTCTATTCTTTGAGTCACTTGGGATTTATATCTGCTTATCATTATGAAGAACTTGAGAGATCCAAAAACCAAGATTTATCCCTCAACTACGAGGGGAGGTAAGGAACTGCCATCTAGCTCTGCACTTGATTCACCTTCTGTTTTGAGTAAGATTGTGACACCTAAACCTGCTTCTGCTATTCGTTCTGATATGTCTCATGTTATTGATGATGCCACTTCTTCTATGCATGATACTTATGATGAAACTACTTCTATGCTTGATACTACTGTGCCACTTGGTGAATTTCTTGATGAACAACTTGCTAGGGTTAGAGAGAATGAAATTATTGAAACTGATAATATTGACGAAAGTGATGATGAAGACTCTCCCCCTAATAAATATGAATCGCCTGTTGTTCCTGAGGGTTATGTTTTGGAAAAAGAAGCTGCTATAGCTATTTTAGCTTGGAAAGATAGATACCAGCTCAAGAGGTTATTAGCTAAATGGAAGCAGCAATCTCTTAATGCTAGAATGAAACCTGACCCTGCTTTTGCTACTTCACCTATTTGTGTTACTGATAAGGATTATGAATTCTCTATTGATCCTGATGTAATTACTTTGGTTGAATCTGATCCTTTTCATGGCTATGAATCTGAAAATGTTGTGGCACATCTTACTAAATTAAATGATATAGCCACCCTGTTCACTAATGATGAGAAATCTCTCTACCTTTATATCCTTAAAATATTTCCGTTCTCATTAAAGGGTGATGCTAAGATATGGTTTAATTCTTTGGATCCTGGTTGTGTGCGTAGTCCCCAGGATATGATTTATTACTTCTCTGCTAAATATTTCCCTGCTCATAAGAAACAACCTTCTTTGAGGGATATATATATATATATAATTTTGTGCAAATTGAAGAAGAGAGTCTCCCACAAGCTTGGGGAGGCTTCTCAAGTTACTTAATGTTTTGCCTGGCCATCCTCTTAAGAAAAATGAAATACTTGATATCTTTTATAATGGACTAACCGATGCTTCCAAAGATTACCTGGATAGTTGTGCCGGTTCTGTTTTCAGGGAAAGAACACCGGATGAAGCTGAAATTCTATTGAATAATATGTTGACAAATGAAAATAATTGGACACTTCCTGAGCCAGCTTCTGAGCCTATTCCTAAACCAACTCCGAAGAAAAGAGGTGTTCTATTTCTCAATCCTGAAGATATGCAAGAGGCAAAGAAATCTATGAAAGAAAAAGGTATTAAACCTGAAGATGTTAAGAATTTACCTCCTATTGAAGAAATACACGGTCTTAATTTACCACCTGTTGAAGAAACATATGATCTTAATCCATTACCTATTGAAGAAATACATGGTTTTGATAACCCGACACAGGGAGTAAATGTAAACTCTCTCTATAGATATGATAAAGCTGAAATCCCTCTTACTAAGTTTGCTAGCCAATGCTTAGATGAGTTTGATAATTTTATGGTGAAGCAAGAAGATTTTAATGCTTATTTTGGTAGACAATTGAAATACAATTCAAATATGCTTGAACACTTGGGTGATTATATGGCTAATGTCAAAGGTGAACTTAAACTTATTAGTAAACATGCTTCTATGGTTACACTCAAGTAGAACAAGTACTTAAGGCTCAAAATGATTTGTTCAATGAATTGAATAGTAAGAATAATGATTATGCTGTTAGAGTGGCTACTAGAACTCGTAGAATGACTCAGGAACCTCTGTATCCCGAAGGCCACCCTAAGAGAATTGAGCAAGATTCTCAGAGAAATAATATAGATGCACCTAGTCCTTCTAAAAGAAAGAAAAAGAAAAATGATAGGACTTTGCATGCTTCTAGTGAACCTATTGCTGAAACACCTGAGAATCCAAATGATATTTCTATTTCTGATGCTGAAACACAATCTGGTAATGAACCTGAAACTAATGATAATATTAATGATAATGTTCATGATGATGCTCAACCTAGAAATGATAATGATATAGAAATTGAACCTGCTGTTGATCTTGATAACCCACAATCAAAGAATCAACGTTATGATAAGGAAGACTTTGCTGCTAGGAAACACGGAAAGGAAAGAGAGCCTTGGGTTCAGAAACCCATGCCTTTCCCTCCCAAACCATCCAAGAAAAAGGATGATGAGGATTTTGAGTGCTTTGCTGAAATGATTAGACCTATCTTTTTGCATATGCGATTAACTGATATGCTTAAAATGAACCCTGATGCTAAGTACATGAAAGAAATTGTCACTAATAAAAGAAAGATACCGAAAGCTGAAATTTCCACCATGCTTGCTAATTATACTTTTAAGGGTGGAATACCAAAGAAACTTGGAGATCCAGGAGTACCCACTATACCATGCTCCATTAAAAGAAACTATGTTAAAACTGCTTTATGTGATCTTGGAGCCAGTGTTAGTGTTATGCCTCTCTCTTTATATCGTAGACTTGATTTGAATAAGTTGACACCTACTGAAATATCTTTGCAAATGGCTGATAAATCAACTGCTATACCTGTCGGTATTTGTGAGGATGTGCCTGTTGTAGTTGCAATCGTTACTATTTTAACGGACTTTGTTATTCTTGATATTCCCGAGGATGATAGTATGTCTATTATTCTTGGAAGACCCTTTTTGAATATTGCAGGGGCTGTTATTGATTGCAACAAAGGTAATGCCACTTTTCATGTCAATGGTAATGAGCATACGGTACACTTCCGAGGAAACAACCTCAAGTTCATAGTATCAACTCTATTGGAAAAATTCCATCGATTATTATTGGAGGTTTTGAATTTCCTCTACCTACTGTCAAAAAGAAATATGATATTCTTATTATTGGGGATGTGCATATCCCTGTTGTGGTAACATAGTGTTATTCGAAATTTCTACGGTTGCATGTTATTCGGAATGAGTTCGTTAACAAGACTTGATCAACCTTGTTAGTGGATTCTTTTTTATGAGCATGAGATGGATGAAACTAGAAGGCACAATCTTCTGTACCCTCCTTTTACTTTCTGTTATTTATTTTAAATAAAATAAAAATAGTATTTTCTGTCTGTTATCTGAATTATCCGTGCAATATAAAAATACCCCGAAAATAAAAGTTCTCCAAATGCCTAGAAATTGAAATGTGATTTTTTCTGGAATATTTGAGAATATCTGGCACTGAGAACACAATAGGGGGAGCAAGCACCTGGCCACGAGGGTCCAGGGCGCGCCCCCTGCCTCGTGGGCCCATGGTGGCTCCCCTCCACTTATTCCTGCACCCACACACATCTTCTTCCTCCCAAAAAAACACCATCCAGCTCTAGCACGAGTTCTAGCTCATTTTGCTGCGATTTCGATCTCCTTGCTCAAAGCACCTCTCACAAAACTGCTTAGGGGGATTGTTCCTTGGTATGTGACTCCTCCATTGGTCCAATTAGTTTTTGTTCTAGTTCTCTATTCATTGCAAATTTGTGTTGCCTAGGTGACCATGTTCTTGAGCTTGCATGTCAAATTTATATGGTTCCAAGTAGTCCTAATGCATGATATAGGCTCTAGGCACTTGTAGGAGTTGTTGCTATCAATTTTGTTGAGCTTGGCTCACATTTATTTGAAGTTACTAAAAATTTCAGAATTTTTCAGAAAATAATGAAGAGATTTTTGAGGGGCTCATCGAGCCGAAGCTCGAAGGAAAAGCAAAATGAAAAAGTAGAGTGGCCCAAATATAATCTGCCTCGCATCACAGAGGTTCAGCCGTGTGAATGGCCTTCCTATGATTTCTCGAGAGCAGCCGGGGTTTATGATGATTTTTATGAATTGGCTGAGAGTGCAAGCCTCACCGCCTTCCTCCACGACCAACGTGAACGGTATCTCTTACTCACCAATATCTTTGTGCAAAACTTTCATTTCCATGCTAGGAGCTCACCACCTACGGTGGAGTTTTATTTATATGATGAGCATAAGGAGATGTCACTTTATGATTTTTGTCGGGTTTGTTTGATCCCTTTCGAGGGCACAATAGAGGAACCACACCGCGGTGATGTGGATAGGTTTATTGATACCATCACTGTAGGGGAAACGAGGAAGGTTTCCGATGCACGAATCACTAGCATACATTTTCCTATTTTATGCTACTTTGCAATATTTGCTAGACGTTGCTTAATTGGTCGTGGAAACTGTGGAAACCTTAGTGTTCTTGATATTATTATTTTGTTCCACGGTTTATTCTGTGATAACTCTATTAGTATGGGCGGTATTATTGCTAAATGGTTAAGTCTGAACCGTACAAAGGGCCCCATCTTTGGAGGCTTCTATGCTTTACGCCTAGCTGCACATTTTAACATACCTATTAGGCATTATGAGAAGGAAGAAAAATTGCTTCCCCTTGTTTATTTAGATTATAAGAGTATGGTGGCACACGATTTTATTGTTAAGAATAGGTAAGGGGAGCTTAAATACAAATTGTTCTTTGATAAACATCATCCTGAGACTATTACCCTGCCTGCTCCTTCCTTGTTTGATTTATCTGCAGGAAGTACCTTGTTCTGTTATAGGCTATTCACGCCTACCGGAACCCTACATCAGCCACAGAGCCAGAGTCGGAACCACAAGTTGATCCTCCACGACAGTCTATTTACCAGTGGGATCCGAAGATGATTGCCAACCAGTGGCCATTAGAGTCTTCTTCTTCGTAGTACGACCCCAACTATTACTATGGATATCCGCCAGGCTAGCCGTGGCCATATACCAACTTAGGCCAAAAGCCTAAGCTTGGGGGAGTACGTATTTCTCACCGACATTACATTTATGTTCACACACTCATTGTTAGATGTCGGTGCTCATACTTTTTCATTGTATCATCCATGCTAGTTTATTTCCTTTTTATGCTTTATTCTTTTGTGTTTAGTAAACTTTAAGAAAAACAAAAAAAATAGTTGTAGCTTTTAGCAAGTTTTAATTTCCATGCTTATAGTAGTAATTAAAAAACCCAAAAAGATTTCTTGTTCTTCTTTTTCTTGTTGGGAGCTTTCCCATGTAAATAGTTTTATTTCTTTTCTTTGGGGGTCGATAGGAGAAGACCATGATTAAATTGTTGAAGTGGCTCTTATATGCATTATTGTTGATTTAACCAAGAGCCCATATTGCCTTGTCTTCTCCTGTTTATTGAATGCTCGCAGATTCCATCTTAGTTCAATACACGTGCACTCTTAATATTATTCACATCGTTCGGTCGTGCAAGTGAAAGGCAATTATGACGATATATGATGGATTGACTGAGATGAGAAAAGCTGGTATGAACTCGACCTCTCTTGTTTTTGTAAATATGATTAGTTCATCGTTCCTGATTCAGCCTATTATGAATAAACATGTTTGAAATGACAACTATAGATCATAGTTTCTTGTGTCATGCTTAATTAGCTAGGAGCTTATAATGGTTTGCCTTGCGTGCCAACATGCTACTAAAATGGTTGTGATGTGGTATGATAGGGTGGTATCCTCTTCTGAACGATTCGAGTGGCTTGACTTGGCACATGTTCACGCATGTAGTTGAAACAAAATCAACATTAGCCTCTACAATATTTATGTTCATGGTGCATTATATCCTACTCATGCTTGCATTTGGTGTTGATTAATTCTAATGCATGTTCATGACTGTTGTTGCTCTCTAGCTGGTCGCTTCCCAGTCTTTTTCTAGCCTTCACCTGTACTAAGCAGGAATACTGCTTGTGCATCCAACTCCATAAACCCCAAAGTTATTCCTTATGAGTCCACCATACCTACCTATATACGGTATCTACCTACCGTTCCAAGTAAATTTGTATGTGCCAAACTTTAAACCTTCAAATAAATATCCCGTTTTGTATGCTCGAATAGCTCATGTATCAACTAGGGTTGTCCGTATCTTCCATGTTAGGCGGGTTATTATCGAGAGGAGTGGACTCCGCTCCTCACTCATGAGAAAATGGCTGGTCACCGGGATGCCCAGTCCCATGCTTTATGCAAATCAAATCAAAATAATTGCAAACAAAACTCCCCCTGGGACTCTTGTTAGTTGTAGGCACTAGTTGTTTCGAGCAAGCCATGGATTGATGCTTGTTCGTGGAGGGGGAGTATAAACTTTACTATTCTATTTGGGAACCGCCTATAATGTGTGTAGCATGGAAGATATCGCCATCTCTTGGTTGTTATGTTGACAACGAAGGTATACCGCTCAAAATATTTTTCACCTCTATTTGAAAACCAAGCTCTGGCACCTCTACAAATCCCTTCTTCCCTCTGCGAAGGGCCTATCTATTTACTTTTATGTTGAGTCATCATCCTCTTATTAAAAAAGCACTAGCTGGAGAGCACAACTGTCATTTGCATTCATTACTATTAGTTTACATTGAGTATGACTTGACTGGATCTCTTTTACCATGAATTACAATGTCTAGTCAGTCCTTGATCTTTAAAGGTGCTCTGCATTTATGTTTTGCAGTCTCAAAAAGGGCTAGCGAGATACCATCTTGTTATATCATATTATGATTGTTTTGAGAAAGTGTTGTCATCCTTGATTTATTATTATTGCTTGCTAGTTGATTATGCCATTGATATGAGTAAACATGAGACCTAAGCATTATTGTGAATATGGTTAGTTCATAATCTTTGCTGAAAACTTGAATGCTGGCTATACATATTTACAACAACAAGAGCAAACAGAGTTTGTAAAAGTTTTTATTTATCACTTTCAGTTTGTCAACTGAATTGCTTGAGGACAAGCAAAGGTTTAAGCTTGGGGGAGTTGATACGTCTCCATCGTATCTAATTTTCCAAACACTTTTTCCCTTGTTTTGGACTCTAACTTGCATGATTTGAATGGAACTAACCCAGACAAATGCTGTTTTCAGCAGAATTGCCATGGTGTTATTTATGTGCAGAAACAAAAGTTCTCGGAATGACCTGAAACTTCACAGAACATCTTTTGTAAATAATAAAAAAATCCTTGCAAAAAATGAATACCAGGGGGCCCACACCCGAGCCACGAGGGTGGGGGTGTGCCTGCCCCCTGGGCGCGCCCCCTACCTCATGGGCTCCCTGGAGCTCCTCCGACCTCAACTCCAACTCTATATATTTGCTTTCGGGGAGAAAAAATAAGGGAGAAGGATTCATCGCATTTTACGATACAGAGCCGCTGCCAAGCCCTAAAACCTCTCGGGAGGGCTGATCTAGAGTCCGTTCGGGGCTCCGAAGAGGGGAATCCGTCGCCATCGTCATCATCAACCTTCCTCCATCACCAATTTCATGATGCTCACCGCCGTGCATGAGTAATTCCATCATAGGCTTGCTGGACGGTGATGGGTTGGATGAGATTTATCATGTAATCGAGTTAGTTTTGTTAGGGTTTGATCCCTAGTATCCACTATGTTCTGAGATTGATGTTGCTATGACTTTGCTATGCTTAATGCTTGTCACTAGGGCCCGAGTGCCATGATTTCAGATCTGAACCTATTATGTTTTCATCAATATATGAGAGTTCTTGATCCTATCTTGCAAGTCTATAGTCACCTACTATGTGTTATGATCCGTCAACCCCGAAGTGACAATAATCGGGACCACTCCCGCTGATGACTGTAGTTTGAGGAGTTCATGTATTCACTATGTGTTAATGCTTTGGTCCGGTACTCTATTAAAAGGAGGCCTTAATATCCCTTAGTTTCCATTAGGACCCCGCTGCCACGAGAGGGTAGGACAAAAGATGTCATGCAAGCTCTTTTCCATAAGCACGTATGACTATATTCGGAATACATGTCTACATTACATTGATGAATTGGAGCTAGTTCTTTGTCACCCTATGTTATGACTGTTACATGATGAACTGCATCCGGCATAATTCTCTTTCACCGATACATTGCCTACGAGCTTCCCATATATTGTTCTTTGCTTATTTACTTTTCCGTTGCTATTGTTACAACCACTACAAAATACCAAAAACATTACTTTTGCTATCATTACCTTTTGCTACCGTTACCACTACTATCATATTACTTTGCTACTAAACACTTTGCTGCAGATATTAAGTTTCCAGGTGTGGTTGAATTGACAACTCAGCTGCTAATACTTGAGAATATTCTTTTGCTCCCCTTGTGTCGAATCAATAAATTTGGGTTGAATACTCTACCCTCGAAAACTATTGCGATCCCCAATACTTGTGGGTTATCAAGACTATTTTCTGGAGCCGTTGTCGGGGAGCATAGATCTATTCTTTGAGTCACTTGGGATTTATATCTGCTTATCATTATGAAGAACTTGAGAGATCCAAAAACCAAGATTTATCCCTCAACTACGAGAGGAGGTAAGGAACTGCCATCTAGCTCTGCACTTGATTCACCTTCTGTTTTGAGTAATCTTGCGACACCTAAACCTGCTCCTACTATTCGTTCTGATATGTCGCATGTTATTGATGATGCCAGTTCTGCTATGCATGATACTTATGATGAAACTACTTCTATGCTTGATACTACTGTGCCACTTGGTGAATTTCTTGATGAACAACTTGATAGGGTTAGAGAAAATGAAATTATTGAAACTGATAATATTAACGAAAGTGATGATGAAGACTCTCCCCCTAATAAATATGAATCGCCTGTTGTTCCTGAGGGTTATGTTTTGGAAAAAGAAGCTGCTATAGCTATTTTAGCTTGGAAAGATAGATACCAGCTCAAGAGGTTATTAGCTAAATGGAAGCAGCAATCTCTTAATGCTAGAATGAAACCTGACCCTGCTTTTGCTACTTCACCTATCTGTGTTACTGATAAGGATTATGAATTCTCTGTTGATCCTGATATAATTACTTTGGTTGAATCTGATCCTTTTCATGGCTATGAATCTGGAAATGTTGTGGCACATCTTACTAAATTAAATGATATATCCACCCTGTTCACTAATGATGAGATATCTCGCTACCTCTATATCCTTAAAATATTTTTGTTCTCATTAAAGGGTGATGCTAAGATATGGTTTAATTCTTTGGATCCTGGTTGTGTGCATAGTCCCCATGATATGATTTATTACTTCTCTGCTAAATATTTCCCTGCTCATAAGAAACAACCTGCTTTGAGGGATATATATATATAATTTTGTGCAAATTGAAGATGAGAGTATCCCACAAGCTTGGGGGAGGCTCCTCAAGTTACTTAATGCTTTGCCTGACCACACTCGCGGTCTCACTCCGAGATCATGGGAGCAAGGATACAAATAACAATTGGATCAAGCGGAAATTTCTCAAAGCCATGATGCCTTACCATAAGGCCATGTCCTTCATAATCCGTCAAAGGCTGGACTTCCACACCCTATCCTCAAGTGAAGTGTTGGATGAGTTTGTGGCAATGAGTATCTTGGACAAGACCGCTGACAATGCGGTGTTGTGTTCTCAAAGAGCAAAGAATCCCAACTTTGCTTCGAAAGCCAAGGCTATTGTGGAAGAAGAGGAGGAAGAGGAAAAAGAGGAAAGCAACCCCAATGATACAAAATATGTTTATCATGAGCACATGGCTCTCGCTTCAAGACAATTTTGGAGCAAGAAGAACTCAAGGCCCAACTTCAACAAGAGCAACTCAAGTGGCGCCAAGGGTAAGCAACGTGTGAGGACGTGCTACAATTGTGGCAATGTGTGCCACTTTGTTGCAAAGTGCCCCTATGAGAAGAGGGAAGACAATGGTGGCAAGCTCATCCGGAAGGACAAGGCCAAGTCTTTGTCCAACAAGAACCACTTCACCAAGAAGGCTCCTTCCAAGGGATTGGTGGCACAAGAAGAGTACAATGAGGATGATGATGATGATGAAGGCGGTGAGACGGTTGCCATGGCCTCCGTGGCCATTGCGACAACCCCACGGGCGTCCTTTTTCGACTCACCCAATGAGAACATCACCGCCAAGTGCCTCATGGCTAAAGCCACCAACAAGGTAACCCCCAACATCAAAACTACCATCATTACTCATCCTTGTTTGACAGATTGCATTCATGAAAGTGGGGGTCCAACGTGGAGGAAAATGAGTTTGAGTCTTTTATGAGTAAGCTTAAGGGTAAATCCAAGAAGCACTTCGTTGCTCTCTTGGAACAACTTGGTGAAGCCAATGACATGATCGAGGCTCACGAAGACACCATCTCTAAGATGCAGGGACATAGTCGTGACTATGGCGTTGAGATATCGGATCTCTCTAATGCTCTTGAGGAAGAGTGTGGTCATCGCTTGACTCTTGAGGAGTCACACAATGATGACCATGATAAACTAAAGAAATATCTTGATCATGCTCTTGTTGTGTCTCGTGCGCTAAATTCCGAGAAGGCCAAACTTGATGTTGATCTTGCTAGAGTCAAGGAGGAGTTTGATATACTTGACAAGGCCCACAAAGCCTTGAAAAGAACTCATGCTAGTCTTAAAGAGTCTCATGATCAACTCCAAGTGAGGCTAACCAAGGAGAAAGCCACTTTTCCTCATATGGTTTTAATTGATAATGCAAATGCTACTAACCCTTGTTGTGAGCATGTGCATCTTGTTGAGGAGAATGCAAAGTTGACGGAGCAACTTGAGAAAGGCCTTGTGTTGTGCATACAAGGTGAAAAGAACCTCAACGATATTTTGAGCAATCAAAAGGAAGTTGTGGCCAAGGAAGGGATTGGGTTCGCGCCCAAGTTCAAGAACAAGAAGAAGAATGACAAGGCCAAACGACCTCCTCCTCTCATGTAAACTTTTGTCAAAGAGGGAGAGGGTGCCTCTAAGGATAAGAAGAACAATGTGAAGGGTGGTGGTGTCAAGAACGGCAATGCCACCCATTCCAACAAAGCCGGTGACTTTAACCCTTCCTATGTTTTATGTCGTGCTAGTGATGGGCATGTTTATGCTAAATTTGTTGGTTCTCCTTATGAGTACATTGAATGGTTTATTTGGGTTCCTAAGACCCTTGTCACTAACATCAAAGGACCCATTATAAAATGGGTACCTGAAACCAAGCATTTATCTCTTGTAGGTGTTTGCTTCCGGTGGGGGATCATGGTTGCTCGACAGTGGAGCCACTAATCATATGACCGGAAGCAAGGATTTGGTGGTGGGCATGCAAAAGATTCCATCTATGCCCACAAATGTCGAGTGGGGTGATGCCTCATCCTCTAAGGTATTGGGGCTTGGCAAGGTTGTCATTTCTCATGATCTCACGATCGAGAAGGTCATGCTTGTTGAGTCCCTTGCATACAATTTACTTTTTGTTCGTCAACTTGCAATCATGGTCTTTTCCACTTTCTTTGATATTGATACCGTGGCCCTCTTGTGGAGCAAGACTCTTAAAGTAGCCTTTGTTGGGCATGTCGAGAACGGTCTCTATGTGATTAACTTTTCGGAGCGACCCGCTAAGATCGTGACAAGCCTAATGGCTAAAGTTGACGTGGGATGGCTTTGGCATCACCGTTTAGCCCATGTCAATATGAGATCTTTGCAAAGTATTCTCAAGGGGGACCATGTACGTGGACTAACAGATGTTAGTTTTGCCAAAGATCGTGCTTGCAGTGCTTGCATTGAAGGAATGCTACATGAGAAGGCTCACCCACCCACGACTATCATTTACTCAAAGAGGCCTTTGGAGCTCCTTCACTTGGATCTCTTTGGGCCTCCATCCTTTGATAGTCTTGGGGGTAGAAAGTATTGCTTGGTGATTGTGGATGACTATTCAAGATACACTTGGGTGTATTTATTCAAGAGGAAGAGTGAGACCCAACAAACCGTCATTGACTTTGCAAATGAACCTCAACGTCAACACAATGCAAAGATCATGACAATAAGAAGTAACAACGGCACCGAGTTCAAGAACTACACCTTGGATGAGTTTCTTAGTGATGAGGGGATCAAGCATCAATATTCTGCACCTTACACCCCTCAACAAAATGGCGTAGCGGAGAGGAAGAACCGGACGTTGATGGATGCGGCAAGGACCATGATGGCGGAGTTCAAGTCTCCATACAATTTTTGGGCCGAAGCCATCAACACTTTGTGTCATGCATCCAATCGGCTCTATCTTCGCAAAGGCTTGAACAAGACTCCATATGAGATACTCACCGGTAACAAGCCCAACCTAAAGTACTTCCGGGTGTTCGGGTGTAAGTGTTTCATTGTCAGGAAAGGTGTTTGCTTGTCTAAAGTTGAGGTTAGAGCTTATGAGCGCATATTTGTTGGTTATGCTACAAACTCTCATGCTTACCGTGTCCTCAATAAGTCCACAGGACTTATTGAGGAGACGTGTAACATGGAGTTTAATGAGAATAACGGCTCCCAAGTGGAGCAAAGCGGTACTTGTGATGTAGGTGATGAAATTCCTCCCCAAGCCATAAGTAGAATGGGTGTTGGTTTTATCCTACCCATTGAGGAATCCCTTGTGGCCAAAGTAGAAGGACAATGTGCCACTCAAGTGGAACCATCACCAACCCAAGACCCACACGCTTCCGAAGAACAAAGTGAAGGCCCTCAACCTCATGAACAAGACCAAGGGCAAGATCAACCTCAAGATGGCATTGTACCACCAAGTGACGCCCAAGGTCAAGTTCTCTCCTCAGAGCAAGTTCAAGAGCAAGAGCAAGCTCAAGATCAAGAACAAGGTCAAGACGACGCTCAAGATGATCAAGTAACTACTCCTCAACTCACTCCTAAGGAGGAATTGGAGCATCGTGCCACCAAGATTGCATCCAAGCTATCTACCAAGGGTCATCTCATGACAAATGTTCTTGGAAGCATACGAAAGGGGGTAATCACTCGTAGACAATTGGCAAACTATTGTGAACATCACACGTTTGTCTCTTGTGTTGAACCCCAAAAGGTCTATGAGGCGCTCGAAGATCCAGATTGGCTTAATGCCATGCATGAATAACTCAACAACTTCGAGCACAACAAGGTGTGGATATTGGTGCCAAGGCCAACGGGGAACCATAATGTCATTGGAACCAAGTGGATATTCAAGAACAAGCAAGATTCTCATGGAATTATTGTCTGCAACAAGGCTCGCTTGGTAGCTCAAGGCTACTCTCAAGTCGAGGGTATCGACTATGGTGAAACCTTTGCTCCCATTGCTCGCCTTGAATCTATTCGTTTGTTGATTGCTTATGCTTCTCATCATAACTTCAAGTTGCAACAAATGGATGTGAAGAGTGCTTTTCTTAATGGTCCTATAAATGAGTTGGTGTATGTCAAACAACCCCCCGGGTTCGAGGATCCCTATTTCCCCGATCATGTGTACCAATCTATGGCCTTAAACAAGCCCCACATGCGTGGTATGACCACCTTACCGAGTTGTTGCAAGATCATGGGTTTGAAATCGGGAAAATTGACCCCACTCTTTTTACTAAGAAGGTCAAAGGGGAGTTGTTTGTGTGCCAACTATATGTTGATGACATTATCTTTGGTTCTCCTAACAAAGCTTTCAATGAGGAATTTGCCGCTCTCATGACCTTGAAGTTCAAGATGTCCATGATGGGAGAGTTGAAGTTCTTTCTCAAGTTCGAAATCAAGCAACGAAGAGAAGGAACCTTCATAAACCAAGCCAAATACACTCAAGACATTCTCAAGAGATTCAAGCTAAGTGATGTCAAGCCGGCTTCCACTCCAATACCCAATCCCAATGGTAAAGCAGTGGATCAAAAGGTATATCGCTCCATGATTGGATCCTTGCTTTACCTTTGTGCATCTAGACCAGATATCATGTTGAGTGTGGGAATTTGTGCACGGTTTCAAGCCGCACCTAAGGAAAGCCAATTTGTGGCGGTCAAGCGAATCTTTCGATATTTGGCTCATACCTTGAACTTTGGCTTATGGTACCCAAGAGGAGCGAGCTTCAACCTTGTAGGCTATTCGGACTCCGATTGGGCGGGAGACAAAGTGGATAGGAAGTCAAATTCCGGAGGGTGCCAATTCCTTGGTTGCTCTTTGGTTAGTTGGTCTTCTAAGAAGCAAAGTTGTGTGTGTCTCTCTCGTCCACTGAAGCGGAGTATGTGGCCGCCGGCAGCTGTTGTGCACAACTTCTATGGATGAGGCAAACTTTAAAGGATTACGGTGTCATTTTTGACAAAGTGCTTATTTGGTGTGACAATGAAAGTGCCATAAAGATTTCTCTCAACCCGGTGCAACACTTCAAGACGAAGCATATTGAGATTCGGTATCACTTCATCCGGGATCATATTAGGCGAGGGGAGATCGAGCTCAACTATGTCAACACTCATGATAACCTTGCAGACATATTCACGAAGCCTTTGGATGAAGCAAGATTTCGCGAGTTAAGGCGTGAGCTAAATATCATTGATTCGAGCAATGTGGCTTGAACCTTTGCTCACCCCACCATACTCATCATGACGTCTTGTTCTAGGTATAAGCATGGACATAGGGGGAGTATTGTTCTCTCAATGAACTCTTCCTCCCCCCATTATGCATAAATTGATCAACTCTTTCACATTAGCCATTTTTATGGTACTTATGCTTCAAAGACGAGTTTTAGTGATGGTCCCAAGGATAATTCTTCGCGGCGCCATACCTGTTGACTCAAACATAGGTGGCTTCAGCCACCGCCCTTGTGCAAATAGTGTTTTCCTTGTTGTATGTTTTCTTTTACCTTGCTCTTTTGGTTTTCTTAGATGTTTGAATTATCTAAAGAGTGGCTTTTTTGTTTGCTTCTTGCACTCTTGAGAGACTTCATCATCATAATTCAGTGTCGTGCTTCCATCCTAAGCCTTCTCCTCCCAAGCCATCTTTTCCAAATGTACACAAGTTTGATCTCTTTGTGCATGGGCTAATGCAACTTGGCGGTACAAGCGGTGGTCAGAGCAGTTCTCCCAGTCTTCCACTATGTTGTGTAATCCCAACGGTACTTTCGGTCTTGCACGAGCGGTTCTACCACTCCTGCCTGCACCTGTGCCACTGGCCGGTACTACCGATATTTGGAAGCGGTACTACCGCTGCTTTTGGAGCGGAAGTACCGCTCTCAAACATCAGGTAGCTACAGGACCGATACTACCGCTCCTCGAAGCGGTACTACTGGCTGACATCTGGGGCTTATATAAGGGGTGCGGACTGAAGGGGTTTTCTTTTTTTCCCTTCGCGCTCATCCCTCCTCTAATCCCTAGCTGCCGGTTGCTTCGCCCATCGCCCCGGAGCGCCCTCAGGCCCTCCGGATCGGTCGGCCCTTCATCGGATCCGCTCCGTTGAGGTCACCTCCTCTTCGATCTACTCCCATGGATACCGGTGACTCTAGCTCTCGTGCTGCTCGTAAGCCTCAGAATACCAAGAAGAGGGACCGTAGGGGCAAACCGCGTATGACAATGAGGATACTCACGAGGTGGTGATCCCTACCAAGGCCACTCGTCGGGAGAAGTCTACTGCTGCCAATCAACGTGTTGTGCTACCAATGCACAAATGGAAGATGCCAGAGTGGAAAAAGTTTCGTTTCCAGGATCCCTACAATACAGCACCGAATCCTCGTTGGAACAACCCTCAGTTTTGGAATGAGTTACAGATGAGGATTGTGTCAGAGATTTTCGAGCATCACAAGAACAAGTTCACCCAGATGTGGTCCATTGACATCGATCATTTGAGGAACAACCTTGACTACTTTGGAGAAGCTCTGGAGATCTATGAGGAGTTTGATTTGATCAAGCTCATGACCGTGAATTGTGATTTTGATGTGCAGCTCATCCATCAGTTCTATGCTACAGTCCACTTCGGCTCTGATGATGAGCGCCACCTCTCCTTTATGTGCCATGTTGAGTTCTTTCATGTCCCATGGAGAGCCTTCTGCAATGCTCTTGGCTATGAGGATACCAGGGTGGAGGGCCAAGGAGGCCTCCATCCTCACGACCGAGCTAACCCCATGGATAAGGTGAAACTTGCCCCTCTGTACATTCCTGGACATGGTATTGTGGGTAAGTCCAGTGATCTTCTGCCCGTCTATGACATTTTGCATCATGTGTTCCGCTGTGTGCTGCTTCCCAAGGTTGGGAATCAAGATGATATCCATGGTTATCTGGTGGATTTACTTGTGGCTATGAAGACCAAGAGGGGATCCGGTGCCACGTTTGATGTCTCCAAGTGGATGTGGGAGGAGATGTACAATGTGGTGTGGTACCGCAAGATACCGATCTATGCTCCTTTTGTGATGCACTTTCTGAACACTGTTTGGGCAGTCCGTAGGCCAGGAGATCCTCTCACCACTCTTGCCAACCTCACGGAGCATGAGGTTAAGGTGCTGAGGAAGAAGAAGCATAAGACTCCTCGTTTTTCTTCGGGCAATGAGGAGGATGTGTTTGCTACCTCGAACGACGAGGACTTTGAGCTGGATCCTGGGGCCCAGCCCACGTGGGTTGAGAAGCTGACTTCCAAGATCAAGAAGACCTTTTGCTTGCAGACTCATATTCAGAAGAAGCTCTACAAGTCCCATGTTGCTGAGAAGATGGCGCGTCGCAGGAAGATTCAGCTGATGAGGCACCTCAACGTGCCAGATGTGAAGAGTGGCTCCGAGAAGACCATCACTCCTGAGGATACATGGTGCTTGGAGAACTGTCAGTGGTCTGATGAAGCGCCTGCTACCTCTTCTGTCTGTGGTCCTGTGGCAGCTCCTGCGGGGTCTGAGGAGTCTGAGGAGGCTGACGATGATGTTGATGATGATGCTTCTGACAGCTCTGCGGCAACTGGCGAGGAGATCTTCTGAGCCCCGGAGCGCTAGCTTCGCTCTTTCCTTTTTCGTGTCTTGATGCCAAAGGGGGAGAGAGCTTCATTAGGTCACGGGAGTTGCATGGGGGGTTTATCTTGTGAGTTCATTTGCAGTTGCTCTTTCTAGTGTCTTGTGAACGTATCCTGTGTTGTGTCTTTGGGCATGGTGTAAGACATGCGTTCCCTATCTACTTATTGTGTCTTTGGGCATGGTGTAAGACATGCGTTCCCTATCTACTTATCTATGCACTTGTCTCTCAGTAGAGTTTGTGTGTTGTTGGTTCCCTTTTTCCTTAAACTCTACTGCTTTATGTATGGTATTATGTTGTTCTGTCACTGGTTGGTCTATAAAATCTAGGGGGAGTATTGATCCTAGTGTGACAACTTTGCATTCCAAAAGCAAACACTAAATAGTGCTCACACTCAAGGGGAGCCCCCGTCTATATTTTCTAGAACTCCCGTGCTTTTCGTGTGGTTGTCATCATCCACCAAAAGGGGGAGACTGTAAGGGCATTTCCTCCCTTAGAGTTTTGGTGATGATGACAACACACGTGTGGAAAAATTGTGCGCCATAGTTTTCTCAGATACACATTGAATGGTGCAAGGCGTTTAGGCCTTCCCTCTATGCAGAAAAGATCGAAGACGGAGTGTCCGACGTTTTTATTCCTTTGGTCGTAGGATATCTGTACTATTAAGAGGGAATCCACATCGGAAGGTATTGGGTGAATCTCGTCACGTACACATTCTCTGCACCCAGCAAATACCCTCCATTTGAGGAGAGAGAGGTTTCCCTTTGTCCTCTGTCCTATGCAGTTCTGACCATGGCGGTAGTACCGCTCCATTGAGCGGTTGTACCGCTGGCTGGTAGTTCCGGTCTTACCACCGCTCTAAGTATCACTCAGGGGTGACTCCCTTCTGTACTGGGTACGGTGGTAGACCGGTGGTGGAACGGAAGTTCCTGTTTGTCTTGACAAACCGGTACTACCAGTGTTCAGGGCGGTAGTACCGCCTCGGACTCCACCATCCAGGGACTGCTGGCCCAGCGGTAGCTCTAGCCTAACCACCGCTCTATCTACCGGCCTGAGGTGTAAACCTTCTGGATGAGATGCGGTAGTCGAGCGGTGGTGGAGCGGTAGTTCCGGTTTATTCCGATAAACCGGTACTACCGGGTGCGCCACCGGAAGTACCACTCTGGTGCCCTAGCAGGGGTTTTCCGCATTCACCGGTTGTATCGGTGTCTATTGTGGAAGTACCGCTCCTATGTATTTCTGCACATAACAGTTGGATCTGAGGGGACCCTATTTAAGGAGGTGCTTCTCCCACCTCCCACCTACCTTTTTCCTCTCTCTCTCTCTCTCCCCTCCATTACTGCCATTAAAGCCCTCTTGCCCGATCTCTCTCTCTCTAGCCACTCAAACTTGTTGATTTGCTAGGGATTGAAGGAGGACACCTAGATCTACACTTCCACCAAAGGATATTTGATTCCCCCATAATTTCTTGTGTGGATTTTGTTACTCTTGGGTTCTTGGGCGCCCTAGACGGAAGGGGTCACTTCGGAGCCACATTCCATTGTGGTGAAGCTCCGGGGTTTGGTTGGGAGCCTCCAATTAAGTTGTGGAGAGAGCCCCAACCTTGTTTGTAATGGTCCGGTTGCCAGCTTCAAGGGCACCAATAGTGGAATCACTACATCTCGCATTGTGTGAGGGCATGAGGAGAATACGGTGGCCCTAGTGGCTTCTTGGGGAGCATTGTGCCTCCACACCACTCCAATGGAGACGTACTTCCTCTCAGAGGGAAGGAACTTCGGTAACACATCCTCGTCTTCACCGGCTCCACTCTTAGTTATCTCATCCCTTTACTCGTGCAAGCTTACACTACAAAAAAGACACATCCGTGACATTTTGGGCCAAATGAAAAAAAAATCTGTCATACTTATGACACTTCTATGACGATAAATGTGACAAAACCCGGTATCATCATAGATGTGGTGGGCTCCTACTTCTATGACAAAAATCATGACAGAAAACAGGCTTTTCCTGCTGGGCACGCCGGAGACGCAGCTGCATGACATTCTTTGGGCCGTCCATGACGGAAAAAACCGTGGTAGAAGTGAGGGCAAGGAAAACATCGGGGTGTTCCCAGTTATGGTGGGTGGTCGAGGCCGAGCGATGCGCGTCTCTCGTACACGCACGCGAGGCATTGGGATCTAACTGAACCCGAGCGAGGCATTGGGCTCTAACTGAACCCGAGCGAGGCATTGGGCTCTAACTGAACCCGAGCATTGCACTCCAAGCTAGGCGTTACTGAACCCGAGCGATCGATCAATGGCTATTAACTGAAGTCGATTGATGCTGCCTCTAGATGAATAGTGAGCATTACTGGGGGGTTTGGATGAACGGTTCCCGGTGGGGGTGGATGAACAGGACCCCGTGGTGTTGCCTCTGGATGAATAGGACCCCAATCGATCGATCCGGTTGGGGCTGGATGAACAGGACCCCGTGGAGGGCAGGATGAACAGGACCACCCCGTGGAGGGCTGGATGAACAGTAGCCCATGGAGGGGTGGTTGAACAGGAGCCCCTGGAGAGGGCTGGTTGAACAGCAACCGGTGGAGTAGCGCGCGGTGGAGGCTGGATGAACAGGAGCCCGTGGATGAACAGTCACAGGTGGAGGCTGGAGGAGTTCGACGGAGGATGAACAGTAGCCCGTTGAGGCTGGAGGGGGTCAACGGTGGAGATGAACAGTATCTCGTGGAGTCCCGTTTTGCGGTACGCCACACCCCTCCCGATGAACAGGACCCCCGTTTTGACCGTAGCGCTCCAACACAAGTCTGTTTCCTCTGTTTTGCGGTACACCACACCCCTCCCGATCAACAGGACCCCCGTTTCGGCCGTAGGAGGTCCGTTTCCTTCGTTTTGCGGTACGCCAAACCCCTCCCAATGAACAAGATCCCGTTTCGACCGTGGCCGGTCGAACACAAGGCCGTTTCCTCCGTTCTACGGTACGCCATGCCTCGTTTCCATCGGCTGTTCCGTCCAAGCCCTCCCGATGAACATGACAATGCATTCCGTTCCGACCCAGCCGGTTGGCTCCCCATGAACACGACGACGACGTTGTTTCTCCGTTCCGACCAAACCATGTACAAGAGCCCTGGCCGTACGTATGCGCAATTAGGCATTCGAGACCCTGCCTGTATGTACGTACGTGGTCGTATTTTCTTTCTTGCACACTGGCCGCTGTACGTACGTGTACATGCTACGTGCGCCCCTCTACTACAACACGTGTGCGCCTCTACATCGACCAGTATGTACGTATACGTTCGCGACTAGAATGACAACGCTACGTATGCTTCGACCAGGTGGGTCCCGACTATCAGGCACTTCCTTGCGTGCGAAGATGTAGCTGGTGGGTCCCAACAGTCAGGGGAGCGAATCGTTTGTTTTTGTCCGGACGCACTTCCTTGTGTGCGAAGATGTAGCTGGTGGGCCCCAGCAGTCAGGGGGAAACGTTTTTTCGTGAAATACGGTGGCCCGTCCGGTGGGTCCCCGCTGTCAGGTGGAGGTATAATTATTTTGCACGTAATAAGGAGGCACTTCCTTGTTGCGGTCGTGGACCCAGCTGTCAGCCTCTCCACGTACAGTCCATGTTCGATGGAAGCCGTTCCTTGACCACGTTGACCACGCTGCGCCGAGAGCACCAGGGCGGTGTACGACGGCGAGGCCTAGGAAAGGGGTGACGCGGAGCCAGGGAAGACGCGGCAGTGGAAGCCCGCGCAGAGAGGAGTACGAGGGTTCACTGGTTCGGCTGCGGTGTGAGGCTGTAGTTGCCGCAGAATAACAGGGGGTGTGGATGAGTAGAGGGATGGCCTGGCCAGCTGTGAGAGTAGTAGGGGGCGGTGAGGCCTCCGCGGCATCACAGCCGGCCACGGTAGGCAGGAGCACGAGGCACGACCGACACTGGTTTGGGCGGCTGGAGCAAGAAGACCAGAGGTTGAAGAAGCACTACGGTCGTTGGATGGACATCGTATGGTCAATGGAGCTAGAATCGTGCATATTGACTAAGTTGACAAAGCCCTCCATCCCCGACAACTTAGTAGGTCGACAAGTCAGCCTCCCACTATACTGGGTCCCAGCTAGCAGGGGGAGTATTCATTTTTTTTGTGTGTAATAAGGAGGCACTTCCTTGTGTGCGGAGATATAGCTGGTGGGTCCAAGCTGTCAGCGGCGGTAACATTTTTTCACGAAATACAGAGGCCCTTTCGGTGGGTCCCAGATGTCAGGTGGATGAATCATTATTTTGCGTGTAATATGGAGGCATTTCCTTGCGTGCGGCCGTGGACCCAGCTGTCAGCCTCTCCACGCACAGTCCACTTAAGATGCATGTCGGTCGTTGACCAGGCCGCGCTGAGAGCACCAGGGCGGTGGAGGACGGTGAGGCCTAGGAAGGGAACGACACAGAGCCAGGGAAGACTCGGCAGTTGTTTCCCTTGCAGAGGGGAGTACGACTGTACGAGGGTTTACTTGTTCGTCTACCATCGCCGGAGAATAACAACAGGTGTGGGTGAGTAAAGGGATGGCTAGGCCAGCGATGGGAGTACGGTGGGGCGCTGAGGCCTGCGTGGCAGCACAGCCGGTCGTGGGGAGGAGGGAGCAGGCAGTCTCGCCGGCGCTTGTTTGAGCGGCTGGAGCAGGAAGAGCGGAGATTGAAGAAGCACGACGGCCGTTGGATGGACATCCAACAGTCATTGCTTGTGCGTCAACCTTTTCTTAGGAAAGCCTCAAATCTATGGAAAACATCATACAACCCATCTGCCATTATTTCTAATAATTTACATCCCATTTGCTAATTCTTAAGGTTTTTTTGGAGCCCATATTCTTTTTGCTAGCATTACAGCCCATATTGTGGCCACGGTTAAAAAATTATACGAAATTTTGCATATTTTGGTGCGGTCTGAACTATTTTTAATCCCGAAATATCGAGTCACATTCAAACTGATTTTAAAAAGAAATGTATATCAATATAAAATCCAACAAATTGTCCACGCATAAAAATCAATGCAATTTAAAATCTCGAAATGAAAAAAAGAAATTTGAAACTAATTGCCGGTTCGATGTGTTTTAAAAATGTACAACCCATTTCTCATTACTGATAGGCCATTTTCTCGGCCAGCCGAATGAAGCTCTCCTCATCTTGAAAGATTTGCAGCCCAACAGGCCTGACAAAGCGACTTACTTGGCAAACCACAAAAAAACTGGGCTGTGGCCGTGGACCCAGCTGTTAGCCTCTCCATATACAGTACTCTTCCGGCGAAAGTCGGTCGTTGACCACATTGACCACGCCGCGCCGAGAGCACCAAGGCGGTGGACGACGGCGAGGCCTAGGAAGGGAATGACGCGGAGCCGGGGAAGACGCGGTAGTGGATGTCCACGCGGAGAGGAGTACGAGGGTTCACTGGTTCGGCTACAGTGTGAGGCTGTCGTCCCCGCAGGGCCTGGCTAGCGGTGGGAGTAGTATGGCGCGGTGAGGCCTCAATGGCAGCACAGTCGGCCACTGGAGGCAGGACCAGGCGGTCTCACCGGCGCTGGTTTGGGCGGCTGGTGCAAGAAGAGCAGCGATTGAAAAAGCATCAGGCTGTTCGATTCAAATCCAATGGTTACTGCTGCTAGAATCGTTTGTTGACTAAGTTGACAAGCCCTGCATACGCGTCAACTTAGTAGGCCCACAGGTCAGCCTCCCAACCGGTGCACCCCAGATGTCAGTGGGAGGAATCATTTTTTCGCGTAATAAGGAGGCAGTTGATTGCGTGCGGCTAGCCCAGCGGAGGGAGTAGGGTGGGCCGAGGAAGCCTGCACGGCATCACAGCGGGCCACAAGAGGAGGGAGCAGGCAGTCCCACCGGCGCTAGTTTAGGCGGGTGGAGCAGGAAGATCAGAGATTAAAGAAGCACATCGGCCGTTGGACGGAAATCCAACAGTCACTGCTGCTAGAATCGTGTGTTGACTAACAAAGCCTTGCGTAAACAAGTCAGCCTCAAAAACTGTGGCATGTACAGCCCATTTGCTATTATTTTTATAATATTTACTCATTTTCTAATTCATATGGAATTTATTGCAGCCCGTTTTCCATTTTTAGAATTGCTGCCCATTTTCTGGTCAGTACCAGGGTTAAAAAATTAACTAAATATGTGGGAAATTTTGAAAATTCACAAATTTTTGCTGAGGAAAAAATATTCTTAATCCAAAAATTAGTAGCCATACTAAAACAAATTTAAAAATAAAGTAGTACTATGTCATGTTAAATCCAATGAAATACTCCCTCCGTCCCAAAATTCTTGTCTTAGATTTGTCTAAATACAGATGTATCAAGTCACGTTTTGGTATTAGATACATATGTATCTAGACTAATCTAAGACAAGAATTTTGGGACGGAGGGAGTATAAGATATTAGTGAAGAACAAAAACAAAAAAAGAAACTAATATCCCATTTGCTATAATTTTTTTGGAATTTTCAACCCCTTTTGATATTACTTTTAACAGACACTAACCATAGTCTTTGGCCAGGACAGAATGCATCCCTCCTCGTCTTGAAAGATTCGCAGCCCAGTAAGTCAGAGAAAACAAATAGGCCTAGCTTGGGTATTCTTCAGAAAGAAATATTGGGGTACATATTTTCCCAAAGAAAAGCTGCTAGGCTGGTCATGTTGTTAGACGGGCCACAAAGACCGCACAACCCAGTTTATAGCCTGCTCCTCCGAATTACTACTAAAAAAAGTTGTGCAATTCTGTCGTTAATTGACTATACATTGAAAATGATGCGGGTCCCAGATATCAGCAGGATGGATTAGAGTAAAAACGAGGGGTTCATCTCAGTAGTAAAAGAGGTGCTTGCTTGTGTTCGGGAGTGGACCTGGTGGGTCCGTACTGTCATACTCACAACTACAGTCCTCTCCCAATTCACTATGTTGACAGGGACCATTTCGAAAAAAACTATGTTGACAGGGTCGGACGGCGGCGCCGAGGCGAGCGCACCAAGGCGGAGGATAAAGTGCTGTCGCCAATGTGCTGGGCTGGGTTGGACATTCTTATTGAAAAATAAAAATGGACTGGATCTATTTACGACATTGACTACGATTTGCATGGGTCCGCTGGTTGCGGGAAGAAAATGCTGGGAGAAAGAAGACTGGTCGCTATCTTTGCCGAAGAATAATATCGACTGAATGTAACGACACTATCATAGGAAATAATATCCTCCTGTTAAATCATGAATATAAAGAACTAGTGCATGAGCATTTAGCTTTATTTACTTATTTATGTTTAGGGGACCATGAGCATGTACCTGGGCCGGATTCATGTGAGAGCCTCCCTTCCAGTTAATTATGGGCTTCTCTATTGGGCCTTCATCAGTGGGCTGCATGTTATCAACAAGTGGAAAATGTGTTCCGTACGAAAAATAGTATGCGCTACGTACGGTACGGGTCACTAAAGGATCGAACCGTGCAACAACTTCCAAAACATTGTGTTTGTCGTTCTAACAACACATTTATTCAACCAATAGACGAAATGTACTAATGATTTTACATTGAAACTAGCAGCAGCAACAACCAGGGCTGGGGGTGCAACAGAAGCAGTAAGCAGGCCAGAAGAGTGAAGACAAAGCGCTCTCTTCCAAACCAAACATCAGCCATCATTACAAAAGGGCTACCAAAAAATAACAAGTGTATGCATCAAACTAAATAAAGATCCTACTACACCAAGTGTACACATCTAACTAACTGGCTCAGTTAGACGTTACTATTTATTAAGCTGTGGAGATTGGCTGACAGCTTGAACCAGACGGGTGCCTGACGGAGGAAACTCCAGCCAGCAGGTCAAAGTCTGATACTTGCGACCCTCTCTCCTACTTTGGGCTGCAGAACATGGCGGCACATATCAGGGTATGATGCATGCAGAGACGCATGGTATGTTGTGTACACACAGTTTTGCCTGATGAACGAAACCGTGTTGCCATCATGATCCTTGCCGTCAGTTATCTCCTGGTTAATCGGATAATTCAGTCCGACAAACAGAGAGCGTGTACCAAGGCTACTTACCAACCTCTAGTCAAAAATTCCTCAAGGCCCAGAGAAGCTGGGATCCTGCTCAAAGACCTTGCAGTGACTGTGATTGTATTCTGCGAAACAACACGTCCGGTACGTGCGAACGGTCATCAATCGTTCGCCGTTGTCTGATCAAGCCAGGAACCACCTGCAACTGCCATGCCACTTTTCTTTGAAAGGTTCTGGGATTAGGAAGGGTAGGGACACCAGGCGGCCTACAACATCATATCAAGTTGGAGTCAAATAACCCTCAAAAAAAATTGGAGTCAAATAAAAAGGGCTCTTGATGTAGTCAATCTTAAGAACAACATGTTATGAGCATGCATATTTTTTTAGTAAATGTTGATAGTAATATAAGCAAGCAATCATGATATCATAGGAAAGTAACATACTGATGTAATAGCCGTTTGTAGCGATGACTGGAGTAGGCCAGCAATACGTCCAGCCATAGAAGGAGTCAACAGCGTAAATGAAGCCCTTGTGTTCAATGGCATCAGAGAACGGTGGAGGATGTATGATCCTGCGATGGACGTGCAGATTTATCCACTTACGGCAGTGACCTGTTCGATATGCGAGACCGCGGTTGAAGAACGCAATTAGCCTGAAGTCTTTATAATTCGCAGATCTTGTGGGCACAGATTACAACCTTGAGCAATTCAAACTTGGTATCATGTTGGATACTGTTAGATTCCGAGTATTCTGGGCCGCGGTGCCAAAGCAGTGTAGTGTTAATCGAAGGAAGGGGGATCAATCACCGGGTGTAGACCTCCACGAGCATCCAGCTGCCGCGACCGGCGACGAGCACCATCCAAGACGTGTTCATCCTGACCCAGTACATACCGTTAATGTAGTTGACGGTGACGGGGATCGAATCGCAGTCAAGGGGGTTGATGCTTGCCACCCTACGATCGTTATGCTACATGACATGCCATTTCTGAAGATCAGGCGGCATCAGCAAGCAAGGAGCTGGCTTAAAAAGCTCCGGCCTAAGGGCTTTGAGTAAACGGTACAGCCCCAACGAGCACGCAGCGAGCGGCATGATACTGAGATTGTCCACACGTGAAACAATCAGCTTGATTACCTCTGTGGGGAGTGAATTCCAGCCACTCTTTCGACGGACGCTTCTTGGTTCTGCCATTGTTAGTGCTTGGATTTCGGACGAGGGGGGAGGCGCCTTAGCGGGGATGGAAGATTGGACGAGGGGGGGAGGCGCCTTAGCGGGGATGGAAGAGCGGGCAAAGATGGAGAAGCGAATATGTGATGTGGGAAGTGGACAGGTGATGATGACTACAGCACACCGCTTGACTTACGAGACACATACTAGCAGCGTAGGGTCATATCGAAGTCAGACAACTTGCTTGAGTGATCACAATACTGGTCCAATCATTGTTATATAAAAAGTAAACTATTTGGAGTGAAACATAAGATATTTTTAGTGATACGTATATCAAAAGTAAATTGTTTTCTTTCAAATTTGTGAATATGTATTATTCTACTTTGGATCTATTGCAACGGACGGGCTCATTGTTATAAAGGTTTATCTCTTGCATTCTCCGCAACCAACACCTAGTGTACTGGTCCGGGCCGGATGCTCGCGGTGCGATGACCTGAGTTTGAATTATGTCCTAAACTTTAGCTTTTTATTTTTTTTAATATATACTATACTTATTTCGCTGCTGTAATGGCAGTGGAACCCACAGAGTACTTAGAATACAGGATTAAGGAAGGATTTGTTTCTTTTTAACTTTCTGTACGAATCTATAGCCAGCCTGCAAGTCATGTACACTGTACTGACAGTGGAACCCACATAGTACTTAGAATACAAAATTAAGGATGCAATTAACTTTTTATAGAGGGAGAATCATACACGCAATTAACTCAAATGGATTGGACGTGACTCTATTATTCTCCAACGGCAACTGGCAAATTTCCTCCCGCGGGCCGGAGTAGGTTTCTCGGTTTGTATGCGGGTTTAACAGAGGGGTTTGATGGAGGCGAGGAGGCATGTTTCGCCGGGCGTGCAGTGGACGGGGCAGTACTATTCGATTTGACAACTAAAACTAGTATATTACTAGTACGCGGGTACTTTCATAGCACGTGCAAAGTTCAATTCGTGAAAACAGATCTCCCAAGCTGAATTTTTTTCTTCAAAAAAGAAGTCCTTGAAAAGTCTAACAAATCAACAATCATGTTATGTTTGTATGTAAAGTTATCATGATAGCTATCCTAATTTCACTAATCAAAATGTCCTAATCACATTTTTTCTTTAAAGAAAAATATTTTCATGGTTGCAAAACTTGGTAACATAAATTTTTGTCCATCTCATGTATTTGTGCAGTGTGATAGATGACTTAACCATTGTACTATCATATACATGTCGTATTCCCTAAAAATGATATTTCATGGACGGACGGGATGCAAAGCTACCAGTACTTTGATACGCTCTAGGAGAAGGATGGAGATGGGAGTACAAGACCGAAAGTCTGGCGTGACTGCGGTTTGTTGCGCTGCAGGTCCATCAGTCCATGGCCGGACAACATCCTTCTATCTACGTGGCCGGACAAACACGACATCCTGCAATAAACGTTTCGGGTGGGCCTAGATTTCTCTAGAATGAACAACCAGTTGCATGGTGAATACTGTAGACGCGAATCCGTGCATTCTGAACCATAGGATTGACCCTATCGATGGCTGAAATTACTTCTTAGGCCCATGTTTCAAATTTTCAAAATTGGTACACTATACAGTAGTATAGATATAGATAAAAACAAAGAAGAGTAGTGGAGATAGAGATAAGAACAGATACTAGGCAGGAGCACCATCTACTGCTTCGTGGGCTACTCCTGCGCTCCATTCGGCGGCCGCAACGTCCCCTACAGCCACTCCCTCCTGCGCTCCATTCGGCGAGCGCTGTTGAAATTTGGGGAGCGCACTCTCGCGACTGCTAGCAGCGACGACTTCTTCCCCAACCTCTGTTATAGCCATCATGATTTTTGTGCTTATTCGGACTAAATCTCGTAGTAACTTGCTCATATATTCAACTGTAGGAACGTCCCCTACAGCCACTCCTATTTCATGGACGGCCTGGTCGATGCCTCCAAGGAGCCTTCGTCTACTCCTATGAGTGCCCGGTGCCATTTTGGGGCTCGTTAGCAGACATCGTGTATCACCTGACGCAGGCGTGCGGCGATCACTACTGGCCCTTGGCGAAGAACATCAAGTACGAGACGTGCTACCCGTTCACCGTGCTGGAGTCGCTGGAGGATCACCGCCGTCTGCTAGTCTCGGAGGAGGACGGCAGCGTCTTCCTCTTGATTGTGGGCACCGGCGAGGCCCGCGTAGGCCGCCGCCCCGTCTCTGTAGTGTGCGTCAGGGGCGACGCCGCTGACGCTGACACGAGGCCAATGTACGGGTGCGTGCTTACTATTACTACCTGAAAGTGCGTTATTTCGACTAGATGGGGGGTGAATAGGCAATTTTTATGAAAGTCTTCAAAACGTGGAAGTTATGAAGACAAACGATAGAAATAAACCTATTACCATGCAGCGGAAGGTGGACTACACTAGGCAAGCCATAGTCAAGTGTTCAATGAAGTGAAAGCACAATGACTTAATAGCAGCAATGTAGTAAGGATCAGGTAGGAAGATATTATGAAGCCATACAGAGCATGCAGTCACTCAGTGAAGACAAAAGATAGTGCAAACATACAATGACTTCACAAGGAGCAACAGTAAGTAAAGGGAAGGGAAGATGAAACTAGTGACTCGTTGAAGACAATGATTTGTTGGACTAGTTCCAGTTGCTGTGACAACTGTACGTCTGGTTGGGGCGGCTAGGTATTTAAACCTTAGGACACACAGTCCCGGACACCCAGTCCTGAACACGCAGCTAAGGACACCCAGTCCTCACCGTATTCCCCTTGAGCTAAGGTCACACAGACCTCGCCCAATCACTTTGGTAAGTATTCAAGGTAGACTCCCAAACCTTCACAGACTTCGTTCACCGGCAATCCACAATGTCTCTTGGATTCTCATAACACGACGCCTAACCGGCTGGAGGATGCACAGTCCTCAAGTGTAATAAGTCTTCAGATCACACAGACAAGAAGACTTAAGTGATGCCCAATTCTCTCTGGCTCTGGGTGGTAAGGGCTTTATCCTCGCAAGGAATTCTCTCTCAAAGGCTTCGAGGTGGGTTGCTCTCAAACGACAAAAGCCGTACTCTCAATCTGAGCAGCCAACCATTTATGGTTGTGGGGGGTGGGCTATTTATAGCCACTTGGCAACCCGACCTGATTTGTCCGAAATGACCCTGGGTCACTAAGGAACTGACACGTGTTCCAATGGTCAGATTTCAAACTCACACGGCAACTTTACTTGGGCTACAAGCAAAGCTGACTTTTCCGACTCTGGACAAGATTCGCTCTCATAGTCTTCACTCGAAGACATAAGTTTTTGGTTAGGCATCACTTCAGTCAGTCTGACTGGTTCTCTTGGACCCCACTTAACAGTACGGTGGTTCCTATGACTCAACACAAAAGAAAAAGAACTACGAAAGATCTAAGTCTTCGAGCTCCATAGGCTTCATGTGGTGTCTTCTCTTGTCATAGTCTTCAATGTGAATATATTCATATACCACCTTTGACTTCAATGTCTTCATACATTTTTAGGGGTCATCTCTGGTAGGAAAACCGAATCAATGAGGGACTTCTACCTATGTTATCCTGCAATTCTCACAAACACATTAGTCCCTCAACTAGGTTTGTCGTCAATACTCCAAAAACAACTAGGGGTGGCACTAGATGCACTTACAATCTCCTCCCTTTTTGGTGATTGATGACGAACTAGTTGATGTTTTCAACGGGGAATATAATCTGTGAAATTGTAAAGGATAAGGAATTGTCTTCATAAGTTGCAAGGGCTCCCCCTGAAGATAACACATAGGTAATTTGCTTTTGGAATGCAAATGCACATGGCAGGTTGTACTTGTGGAGATCCACTTCAACTTATGATGACAATCCACTATGCATGTGAAAGTATATGAAGATAATGACATGCATAATGGAAAATGGACGTCTGCAGAATGATCTAAGTGCGGAATTTATCGTCGCACATGCGGAATTTATCATCGCAAAACAAAGTGGCAGATAAGTAGCAGACGACCATCGAGTTTAAGTGTTACAACTCAAAGAACCAAATATAGCAAAATGAGAGTTGTAAGCACGAAGCAAAATATAAAGCACCCGCCCATATGGACCTGCTTGAAGACTATCAACCTCATATGCTTCTCCCCCTTTTATCAGTAAGGACCAAAAAGGTTTGAAGACATAGAGCATCTACTCGTTCCCATGCGGAGTAGGTGAAGTAGCAGGGTCGTTGGTGGTGTTTGGCGGTGCTGAAGAGCTTGGAGCAGAGTTGACGCGTGCTGAAGGAGGTGGTGGTGAAGTAGCATCATCTTCATCCTCGATAACTCTGGTAGTCACTGTTGCAGCAGATGAAGAGAACTCAGAGTCTTCAAGGGGTGGAGTTCCTAGCAGCACAGCTCTTCGAGGAGGTGTGGAGTCAAACTTGAATCGCTCAGTGAAGCCATCCTCTTGGAGATCATCTTCAGAACACATCATCGTTAGCCCTTTCCATGTACGGCGACAGGTTTCATGGGCAACGAAAGAATTCTTGGTGGCAAGATTGCGAATGCGATTAACTTCCACCAAGAGGCTTTTCATCTGACGCTTCAGCCAGTCATGATGCCTATCCTGTTTCTGATGAAGAGCCACAAGAAGCTCTTGGTCGTTGAGAACACGAGTGCGCTTCTTGGGTCTTGGAGCAGTTGTACTATCAGTGGCTTCAGTAGACGCAGGGTGTGGTGCACGTGTAGTGCCAGCCAAAGGATTCACCCGAGTGACTGCTTCAACTCCTTCAATGTTCTGTGAGAAACTCTGATGCTCTGCATTCTGAAGACTTAGAGGTTCCTTTGCAGGCTCAGGATAGATGGCTTCAGTAGAGATATCCACATCAGGCAGAAAAATCCTATGATTGCGAGCAGATGGCTGATATGAGATATCGGAGTGAAGTTTAATTAGTCGCATTACCCATGGGGCGTAGAACTTCAAGCCAAACAGATCAGAGCCCGATGCAGCAAGTTGGCGGATGAATAAGTCCTGTGCATTAAAGCATTTTCCATGAAGAATATAGAAGACCAAAGTCTTCATTGCACCCTCAAGCTTGGCATTTGGAGAGTGCCCTTTGATGGTCCAGAGAGTTCGCCTGATGATGTGATAGATGGTTCGTGGCAGATACTCAAGGTCTTCAATGAAGAACTCTATTGGATAAGCAGCATCTTGGGGCAATGGCTTCATCATGCTGAGCATCTGACTCATATCAGGTTCCGGCCTCTTAAAGATGCTCTCAATAGCTTCACTATGCAGCTGGCAGCCATGCTCGTAGAGATCGCCAGGAGTGGGCAAACCAGTGAGCTCAATGATGTCAAATGCATTGGCTTCGTGATGAACATTTCCAGTCATCCACTCCAAGACCCAAGTCTTCGGATCTCTGCTGTACCTGCGGATGTGAAGTGTGGCATAGAATTGGAGCAGCAGCTCTTCATTCCAATGCTCTTGGTCAGTAACGAACGGCAGCAGTCCAACTTCCTTGAAGAAATCCAAAGCTTCTTCCAGACAGGGCAGACCAGCTATGGCTTCAATGTCAAGGCGCTTGTGTGGGAAGATGCGACCTTGGTTGTAAAGAATGCATGAGTAATAGCTTCGCTGAGGATAGCTCCAGAACCGATCAGATGATATCCTTTCCCTTGAGTAGGGGTTCCTGGAGCTATCGAAGAATGTGTTGTCTGCCCTGAAGCCATTGATATTGAAGGAGCCAGGTGCTGATGCAGGACCTGGGAACCTTGGCAATCTTGGGATTGGCTTCTGTACCTGAGGCCTGTGCTCAACATGATAGTCGAACTGTGGACCGACAGCAGACTCAGGAACAGAAGTGACGGGATCAGTGGCTTCGCTGCATTCTTTTTCCGTTGGGGAGGGCTCCACATTAGCTTCATTGGTGGTTGTGGCAGCCGCAAGATTTTCAAGCACGTTCTCCTTGAGAACTGCTTCTTGGTGGGACAGTGGAGTGGCAACTTGTGGGACTTCATCTTCCGTGGCTGATGCAGCCGGATTGTCTTCAGCAGAGACTTGAGGCCTTGGACCTTTGCGAAGCCTGCGCAACGCGGGCGACGTTTGTGGAGTTGGAGTGGGTTGGGACTCATAGTCTTCTTCCTCTTGTGGGCGATCTGCCCATGAAGCATCATGTGCAATTGGCGTCAGTGGACAACCAATGCTGATGAGTTCGCTGTTCTGAGGAAGGACTGCACCATCTTCTACATTGTCATGTTGACCAATGTCTTCAGCAGCGATGGGATCAGCTGCTGGAAAGTCTTCAGCTTCATGAGCCTCTGTGGAAGCAGGCTCATGGATAGTCAGTTGGAGTTCATGGCGTTCAGCTTCAGGATAGACCATAGAAATGGGTTCAACTATCAAGGGCTCTGTGGGAGCTGCCCGATCTTTCTTGGTCTTCCTCTTCTTCTTGGAGGGGGCAGTTGGAGAGGCTTCAGAATGTTTCCTCTTCCTAGCTTCAGCCTCAGCAGTCCTTGTCTTCTTGAGCTCTGAAGCTGTTGACCGACTTTTTGGCTTCGAGCCAGTCATTTTAGTTGGGAAGACAATAGGAACTTCTTCCTGCCTTGGTGCGTCAGGTTCAGCCGTAGGAGGCTTCTTCTTCTTCTTTGCGGCCATCCTAGGGTCGATGCCAGGACGCCCAAGGGCCTTGCGCTTCTCAGCCTCATTATAGGCTTGCACACATCTGTCAGCCAGAGTCTTCATGCGCTCACGCGAACCCTGAGCTTCTGCATGTTTCTTTACAAAGGCTTCCTTGAGCTCGTGCATCATACTCTTGAAGTTCTTCACTTCCTGCATGCTGAGCTTAGCCATATGCTTCTTGAACTGGGCCTTTTCATAGTCAATCTTTTGCTTCAGTTCAACAATGCGCTGGGCAATAGCGAGTTCTGAAGCAATGGCGCCTTGGAAGGCGACACTGAGGCCAATTGGTAGCTGCAGATCTTCAAAGCTGATGTTTGGCGTGTCAAACCACTCATCAATGAAGTTGTGGATGATGGTCACATCAAAGAGAGGCAGATCATTGAAGATTTCTGCTTCTTCTTTGCTCTTGATGAGTTGCTCAAGAGCGTCATCTGCTAGATCTTCATCACTTGATAGATCAATGTCGTCATTGCGCAGAATGGCAGCAACAGTTAGCTCTTGTCCGGTGTGAGGCAGAATCATGACTTTCTGGGGCTTGGAGATGCGAGATAAGTCTTCGGACTGCACACAGTCTTCAGGAGGTGCAGTTGCCAGTGGCTTCGCCCCTGAGCTTCAAGCCCTCGGCGCTACTGACTTTAGGCTTCTTCATCTTCTTTTTCTTCGGTGCTGCAGGAGCTTCTTCTGATTCAGCGTCAGTTGCAGGCTCATTCACTGCAGTCCCTTGAACTAAGATGCGGGTGATGAGGCCTTCAAGGTTGTAGAAAGGACCGATGACATTGGGTTCTGCATCTCGTGTGCCATCTGCCCTTGGTGCTGAGGGACCAGGGTTGAAGTCTAACCCCAAAGTCTTCTTGTTCTGCTTCGCTGAGTTCTGGGCAAACTGGAAGTTGCGCTTGAATAGATTGTCGTCACGACACCATAGTAGTGACGATGGGTGTGCATCAGCTGGCTGTGGCCCACGGACCATGCAGGGATAGAAGCCTTGAGCAATGGCTTCATCTCTGGACCTGGGTAGAAGATTCTTGTATTGGATGTCTCCCCACGGTCTCTTGATGGCATTTTTCTTAGCATATTCTTGGGTTACAAATCGGTATTTGAACCATTGTTCTGCCCAATATCTTCGAATCCATTGGATTCGGGTCTTGCGCTGATTGTAATCCTCTTCAGGATCTGTCTTGTACAGTTCTGAGAGTTCATCTGGCAGATCTCTGGATGTTTCTCCATGACGCTTTCTGCCACCCTTCCTTGCTGCTTTCTCTGAAGCCATAAACTTTAACTTGAAAGGCTTCAACACGTTCAAAGGCTTCAAAGGTTTTCGCTTGCTGGACCAACAGGAACTGGCTTCGGGAGAATTAACGTGATGCTGTAAGAATTCTGCAAATGAATGCAGACTATGAGAACCAAAGTATTCTCCCACGGACATGTACCTGTGATAGCATTAAGGTGCGAGGGAAGGGGAAGAGGTCATATACATTCTCAGAAGATTTTGAAGATAAATCAGTTTAGAAGACATTGACCTCATTTTGCGAAGACATTCACTCATAGATAAGGAGTTGGTTCCAGATTTGTATGAATCCACAGATCAGTACAAGTGAGGAATCTAACTACTTTGTGAAGCATAAGTGAATATACTAGGCATGTTATGAGATGCAGTATGAGAGAGATCTAACTTGTGTGAATAGAAACTGCTTGTGGTAGAAAGTGACAAATCCATAGGATCAACGGTGCTGTAAAAAGGAAGTTTTATTTACCACACTAAGAACTGCTAGACGAAGTGGAAGATGAGGCCGAGCAGTTCGATCTTCCATGCCCTAACTTGGCGACGGAGGACACCTACAGCGACAGCGGAGAGGACGATGTCCGCGGTCGGCGTGAAGACGGCGTCAGAGAGGTTGCGGCAGTGAAGCGCTTCATCGCCGGCATCGTCGAGGGCTAGCGGTGGCGCTAGGGTTCGTGCGAGAGTGGAAGAAGAGATAATGACCGTTGTGAAGTGTGTATTTATAGGTACATGGGCGGCACTGCGCTATTACACAGGTGCCCCTGGCGATTCGCATCTGAGGAACACGTGGCCATTATGCGGAATTTTGGGGTTTGTTTCATGTCCCACGCACGCCTTGATTGTCGGGTGGTCGTTCCTACTTCATGTGGAGGAATGAGCATTGAAAACGGACTTAATGGTTGTCTCTGTATCTTCTGCTGACAAGGACACAGAGAAGACATTCGACAGTTTCAATAGAATGCATATGATTTGGAGAGATAGAATTTGAGATAGAAAGCATAGAGAGGTTAGGGTCCGATCACATTCACTTAGTTCAAAAGATTCAACAATGAAGACATAGCTATAAGTGAATGCTGTAGAGGACAGAACACTAATATATATATATATATATATATATATATATATATATATATATATATA